>NW_020190230.1:0-9720 GCF_002263795.3 Bos taurus
CATGCACTGATCACGTAATTGATCATGCACTCACTAATTGATCATCACGTGGCTGATCATGCACTGAACACGTGACTGATCATGCACAGATCACGTCACTGATCATGCACTGATCACGTGGCTATCATGCACTGCTCACGTGGCTGATCATGCAGTGATCACGCAGCTACCATGTACTGGTCACATGACTGATCATGGCACTGATCACGTAATGGATCATGCACTGATCACCTGGCTTATCATGCATTCATCATGTGACTGATCATGTGCTGATCATGTTTGGTGTCACACACTGATCATATGCATTTGGAGGCAATGAACAAAGAGCTGAGTAGGCAGGAATCAGTCAGCAGGCTATAATCATGGAACTCAGCTCTGAGAAATCATGCTGCTCAGCTGGCAATAATCAAGTAGATGAGCAGGCAGGAATTATGCAGCACAGGTGGCAATTGTCAAGGAGATGACAGACAGGAATCGTACAGCTCAGCTGGCAATTGTCAAGCAGATGAGCAGACAGTAATCACGCAGCTCAGCAGGCCCTGAACACGTGACTGAGCATGCACTGTTCACGTCGCTGATCACACACCTATCACGTGAATGATCATGCACTGATCACGTGGCTCTCATGCACTGATCACGTGATTGCGCATGCACTGACCACGTAATTGTATGCACTGCTCACGTGGCTATCATGCACTGATGACGTGGCTGATCATGCACTTATCATGTGACTGATCATGCACTGATCATGTAGCTATCTTGCACTGATCACTTGGCTGATCATACACTCATCACGGGACTGATCGTGCACTGATTATGGCGCTATCATGCATTGACTACATGACTCCACATGCACTGATCACGTGGATGATCATGCACTGATCACGTGACTGACATGCACTGATCACGTGACTGATTATGCACTGATACGTGGCTGATCATGCAGACTGATCACGTGGCTATCACGCACTGCTCCATGTGGCTGATCTGCAATGATCACGTAGCTACCATGTACTGGTCACGTGAATGATCATGCACTGATCACGTAATTGATCATGCACTGGTCATGTGGCTGATCATGCACTGATCACGTGGCTGATCATACACTGATCACGTGACTGATCAGCACTATCACGTGACTGATCATGCACTGATCACGTGGCTATCATGCACTGATCACTTGGCTGGTCATACTGATCACGTGCCCTCGTCATGCACTGATCACGTGGCTGATCATGCACTGATCACGTGACTGATCATGCACTGATCACGTGGCTATCATGCAGTGATCACGTGGCTATCATGCACAGATCACATGGCTGATCATGCAATGATCACGTAGCTACCATATACTGGCTCACGTGACTGATCATACACTGTTCACGCTGTCTGACCATGCACTGCTTCACGTGGCTGATCACACACTGTTCATGGAACTGATCATGCACTGATCACGTGGATATCATGCACTGATCACGTGGCTGAACATGCACTGTTCACGTGGCTTACCACACACCTGTCACGTGACTGATCATGCACTGATCACGTGGCACTCATGCACTGATCACGTGGCTGATCATACTCTGCTCACGTAACTGATCATGCACACATCACGTGGCTATCATGCACTTCTCACCTGGCTGGTCATGCAATGTTCACGTAGCTACCATATACTGGTCACGTGACTGATCATGCTCAGATCACGTAATGATCATGCACTGTTCAGTTGACTGATCATGTACTGATCACGTGACTGATCATGCACTGATCACGTGGCTATCATGCACTGCTCACGTGGCTGATCATGCAATGATCACGTAGCAACCATGTACTGGTCACGTGACTGATCATGCACTGATCACGTAATTAATCCTGCACTGATCACCTGACTCATCATGCACTGATCACGTGGCTGATCACACACGTATCACGTGACTGATCATGCACTGATCACGTGGCTATCATGCACTAATCACGGTGGATAAACATACACTGTCATGTGACAGATCATGCAGTGATCACGCGGCTATCATGCACTGCTCACGTGGCTGACCATGCAATGATCACGTAGCTACATGTACTGGTACGGTGAGTGATCATGCACTGAGCACGTAATTGATCATACACTGATCAGGTGACTTATCATGCACTGTTCACGTGACTGATCATGCACTGATCACGTGACTGATCATGCACTGATCTCGTTGCTATCATGCAAGGTTCACATGGCAGATCATGTAATGATCACGTAGCTACCATGTACTGGTCACGTGACTATCATGCACTGATCACGTAATGATCATGCACTGATCACGTGGCTGATCATACACTGATCACGTGACTGATCATGCACTGATCACGTGGCTGATCATGCAATGATCACGTAGCTACCATGTACTGGTCACGTGACTGATCATGCACTAATCACGTAATTGATCATGCACTGATTCACGTGGCTGATCATCACTAATCACGTGACGGGTCATGCACTGATCACGTGGCTGATCATGCACTGATCACGTGACTGATCATGCACACATCACGTGGCTATCATGCACTGCTCACGTGGGCTGGTCATGAATGATCACGTAGCTACCATTATACTGGTCACGTGACTGATCATGCACAGATCACGTAAATGATCATGCACTGTTCCCGTGACTGATCATGTACTGATCACGTGACTGATCATGCACGTGAGTCACGGTGGCTATCATGCTCTCCTCAAGTGGGTGATCATGCAATGATCACGTAGCAACCATGTACTGGTCACCTGACTGATCATGCACTGATCATGTAATTGATCCAGCACTGATCACGTGGCTCATCATGCACTGGATCCCGTGACTGATCATGCACTGATCACGTGGCTATCATGCACTGATCACTTGGCTGGTCATACACTGATCACGCAGCTACCATGTACTCGTCACGTGACTGATCATGCACTGATGATGTAATTGATAGTTGCACTGATCATGTGGCTGATCATGCACTGATCACTTAACTGATCATGCACTGATCACGTGACTTATCATGCACTGATCAACGTGGCTTTAATCATGATCACATGGCTGGGCATACACTGATCACGTGCCTGGTCATGCACAGATTACATGACTGATGATGCACTGATCACGTCACAGATCATGCACTGATCACCTGGCTATACATGCACTACTCACGTGGCTGATCATGCAATGATCATGTAGCTACATGTACCGTCACGTGACAGATCATACACCCATCAGGTGACTGATCATGCACTGATCACGTGGCTATCATGCCACTGTTCACGTGGCTGATCATACACTGATCACCTGCCTGGTCATGCACAGATCACGTGACTAATCATGAACTGATCACGTAGCAATCATTCACTGATCACCTGGCTGATCATGCACTGATCACGTGGCTATCATGCAATGATCACGTGGCTATCATGCACTGATCACGTTGGTGTCATGCACTGATACCGTGACTGAGCATGGACTGATCACAATGACTATCATGTAGTGATCACGTGACTTAATGGCGCTGACCATGTGACTGATCATTGCGCTGAGCATGTTTGCTATCATACACTGATCATGTGCCTCTGGAGGCAATAAACAAAGAGCTGAGTAGGCATGAATCAAACAGTCAGCAGGCAATAATCATGGAACTCAGCTGTGAGGAATCATGCTGCTCAGCTGGCAATAATCAAGCAGCTGAGCAGGCAGGAATTACACAGCACAGCTGGCAATTGTCAAGCAGATGACAGGAAGGAATCGTGCAGCTCAGCTGGCAATTGTCGAGCAGATGAGCAGACAGTTATCACGGAGCTCAGCAGTGCCCTGATCAACGTGACTGAGCATGCACTGTTCACAGTGGCTGATCATACACTGATCACGTGATTGATCAAGCACTGATCACTTGGATATCATGCACTGATCACGTGGCTGATCATACACTGCTCACAGTAACTGATCATGCACTGATCACGTAAATTGATCATGCACTGATCACGTGGCTGATCATGTAATGATCACGTAGCTACCATGTACTGGTCCCGTGAGTGATCATGCACTGATCACGTTAATTGATCATTCACTGATCACGTGGCTGATCATGCACTGAACACGTGACTGATCATGCACAGATCACGTGACTGATCATGCACTGATCACGTGGCTATCATGCACTGCTCACGTGGCTGATCATGCAGTGATCACGCAGCTACCATGTACTGGTCACATGACTGATCATGCACTGATCACGTAATGGATCATGCACTGATCACCTGGCTTATCATGCATTCATCATGTGACTGATCATGTGCTGATCATGTTGGTGTCACACACTGATCATATGCATTTGGAGGCAATGAACAAAGAGCTGAGTAGGCAGGAATCAGTCAGCAGGCTATAATCATGGAACTCAGCTCTGAGAAATCATGCTGCTCAGCTGGCAATAATCAAGTAGATGAGCAGGCAGGAATTATGCAGCACAGGTGGCAATTGTCAAGGAGATGACAGACAGGAATCGTACAGCTCAGCTGGCAATTGTCAAGCAGATGAGCAGACAGTAATCACGCAGCTCAGCAGGCCCTGAACACGTGACTGAGCATGCACTGTTCACGTCGCTGATCAAAAACCTATCACGTGAATGATCATGCACTGATCACGTGGCTCTCATGCACTGATCACGTGATGCGCATGCACTGACCACGTAATTGTATGCACTGCTCACGTGGCTATCATGCACTGATGACGTGGCTGATCATGCACTTTATCATGTGGACTGATCATGCACTGATCATGTAGCTATCTTGCACTGATCACTTGGCTGATCATACACTCATCACGGGACTGATCGTGCACTGATTATGGCGCTATCATGCATTGACTACATGACTCCACATCTGCACTGATCACGTGGATGATCATGCACTGATCACGTGACTGACCATGCACTGATCACGTGACTGATTATGCCACTGATCACGTGGCTGATCATGCACTGATCACGTGGCTATCACGCACTGCTCATGTGGCTGATCATGCAATGATCACGTAGCTACCATGTACTGGTCACGTGAATGATCATGCACTGATCACGTAATTGATCATGCACTGGTCATGTGGCTGATCATGCACTGATCACGTGGCTGATCATACACTGATCACGTGACTGATCATGCACTGATCACGTGACTGATCATGCACTGATCACGTGGCTATCATGCACTGATCACTTGGCTGGTCATACTGATCACGTGCCTCGTCATGCACTGATCACGTGGCTGATCATGCACTGATCACGTGACTGATCATGCACTGATCACGTGGCTATCATGCAGTGATCACGTGGCTATCATGCACAGATCACATGGCTGATCATGCAATGATCACCTAGCTACCATATACTGGTCACGTGACTGATCATACACTGTTCACCTGTCTGACCATGCACTGCTCACGTGGCTGATCACACACTGTTCATGTAACTGATCATGCACTGATCAGGTGGATATCATGCATTGATCACGTGGCTGAACATGCACTGTTCACGTGGCTTACCACACACCTGTCACGTGACTGATCATGCACTGATCACGTGGCACTCATGCACTGATCACGTGGCTGATCATACTCTGCTCACGTAACTGATCATGCACACATCACGTGGCTATCATGCACTTCTCACCTGGCTGGTCATGCAATGTTCACGTAGCTACCATATACTGGTCACGTGACTGATCATGCTCAGATCACGTAAATGATCATGCACTGTTCAGTTGACTGATCATGTACTGATCACGTGACTGATCACGCACTGATCACGTGGCTATCATGCACTGCTCACGTGGCTGATCATGCAATGATCACGTAGCAACCATGTACTGGTCACGTGACTGACCATGCACTGATCACGTAATTAATCCTGCATTGATCACCTGACTCATCATGCACTGATCACGTGGCTGATCACACACGTATCACGTGACTGATCATGCACTGATCACGTGGCTATCATGCAGTGATCAAGTGGCTATCATGCACAGATCACATGGCTGATCATGCAATGATCACGTAGCTACCATATACTGCTCACGTGACTGAATCATACACTGTTCACCTGTCTGACCATGCACTGCTCACGTGGCTGATCACACACTGTTCATGTAACTGATCATGCACTGATCACGTGGATATCATGCACTGATCACGTGGCCTGAACATGCACTGTTCACGTGGCTTACCACACACCTGTCACGTGACTGATCATGCACTGATCACGTGGCACTCATGCACTGATCACGTGGCTGATCATACTCTGCTCACGTAACTGATCATGCACACATCACGTGGCTATCATGCACTTCTCACCTGGCTGGTCATGCAATGTTCACGTAGCTACCATATACTGGTCACGTGACTGATCATGCTCAGATCACGTAAATGATCATGCACTGTTCAGTTGACTGATCATGTACTGATCACGTGACTGATCATGCACTGATCACGTGGCTATCATGCACTGCTCACGTGGCTGATCATGCAATGATCACGTAGCAACCATGTACTGGTCACGTGACTGATCATGCACCTGATCACGTAATTAATCCTGCACTGATCACTGACTCATCATGCACTGATCACGTGGCTGATCACACACGTATCACGTGACTGATCATGCACTGATCACGTGGCTTATCATGCCACTAATCACGTGGATAAACATACACTGATATGTGACAGATCATGCAGTGATCACGCGGCTATCATGCACTGCTCACGTGGCTGACCATGCAATGATCACGTAGCTACCATGTACTGGTCACGTGAGTGATCATGCACTGAGCACGTAATTGATCATACACTGATCAGCGTACTTATCATGCACTGTTCACGTGAACTGATCATGCACTGATCACGTGACTGATCATGCCACTGATCTCGTTGCTATCATGCAAGTTCACATGGCAGATCATGTAATGATCACGTAGCTACATGTACTGGTCACGTGACTATCATGCACTGATCACGTAATTGATCATGCACTGATCACGTGGCTGATCATACACTTGATCACGTGACTGATCATGCACTGATCACGTGGCTGATCATGCAATGATCACGTAGCTACCATGTACTGGTCACGTGACTGATCATGCACTAATCACGTAATTGATCATGCACTGATCACGTGGCTGATCATGCACTAATCACGTGACGGGTCATGCACTGATCACGTGGCTGATCATGCACTGATCACGTGACTGATCATGCACTGATCACGTGGCTGATCATGCACTAATCACGTGACGGGTCATGCACTGATCACGTGGCTGATCATGGCACTGGTTCCCGTGACTGATCATGTACTGATCACGTGACTGATCATGCACTGATCACGTGGCTATCATGCTCTCCTCAAGTGGGGTGATCATGCAATGATCACGTAGCAACCATGTACTGGTCACCTGACTGATCATGCACTGATCATGTAATTGATCCAGCACTGATCACGTGGCTCATCATGCACTGATCCCGTGACTGATCATGCACTGATCACGTGGCTATCATGCACTGATCACTTGGCTGGTCATACACTGATCACGCAAGCTACCATGGTACTGGTGACGTGACTGATCATGCACTGATGACGTAATTGATCATGCACTGATCATGTGGCTGATCATGCACTGATCACTTAACTGATCATGCACTGATCACGTGACTTATCATGCACTGATCACGTGGCTTTAATTCACTGATCACATGGCTGGTCATACACTGATCACGTGCCTGGTCATGCAGAGATTACATGACTGATCATGCACTGATCACGTCACAGATCATGCACTGATCACTTGGCTATCATGCCACTACTCACGTGGCTGATCATGCAATGATCATGTAGCTACCATGTACCTGGTCACGTGACTGATCATCCACCCATCAGGTGACTGATCATGCACTGATCACGTGGCTATCAAGCACTGTTCACGTGGCTGATCATACACTGATCACCTGCCTGGTCATGCACAGATCACGTGACTAATCATGAACTGATCACGTAGCAATCATTCACTGATCACCTGGCTTGATCATGCACTGATCACGTGGCTATCATGCAATGATCACGTGGCTATCATGCACTGATCACGTGGCTTGCATCATGCACTGATACCGTGACTGAGCATGGACTGATCACATGACTATCATGTAGTGATCACGTGACCTTCAATGGCGCTGACCATGTGACTGATCATGCGCTGAGCATGTTTGCTATCATACACTGATCATGTGCCTCTGGAGGCAATAAACAAAGAGCTGAGTAGGCATGAATCAAACAGTCAGCAGGCAATAATCATGGAACTCAGCTGTGAGGAATCATGCTGCTCAGCTGGCAATAATCAAGCAGCTGAGCAGGCAGGAATTACACAGCACAGCTGGCAATTGTCAAGCAGATGACAGGCAGGAATCGTGCAGCTCAGCTGGCAATTGTCAAGCAGATGAGGCAGACAGTAATCACGCAGCTCAGCAGTCCCTGATCACGTGACTGAGCATGCACTGTTCACCTGGCTGATCATACACTGATCACGTGATTGATCAAGCACTGATCACTTGGATATCATGCACTGATCACGTGGCTAATCATACACTGTTCACGTGTCTGACCATGCACTGATCACGTGGCTGATCATACACTGCTCACGTAACTGATCATGCACTGATCACGTAATTGATCATGCACTGATCACGTGGCTGATCATGTAATGATCACGTAGCTACCATGTACTGGTCCCGTGAGTGATCATGCACTGATCACGTAATTGATCATTCACTGATCACGTGGCTGATCATGCACTGAACACGTGACTGATCATGCACAGATCACGTGACTGATCATGCACTGATCACGTGGCTATCATGCACTGCTCACGTGGCTGATCATGCAGTGATCACGCAGCTACCATGTACTGGTCACATGACTGATCATGCACTGATCACGTAATTGATCATGCACTGATCACCTGGCTTATCATGCATTCATCATGTGACTGATCATGTGCTGATCATGTTTGGTGTCACACACTGATCATGTGCATCTGGAGGCAATGAACAAAGAGCTGAGTAGGCAGGAATCAGTCAGCAGGCTATAATCATGGAACTCAGCTCTGAGAAATCATGCTGCTCAGCTGGCAATAATCAAGTAGATGAGCAGGCAGGAATTATGCAGCACAGGTGGCAATTGTCAAGGAGATGACAGACAGGAATCGTACAGCTCAGCTGGCAATTGTCAAGCAGATGAGCAGACAGTAATCACGCAGCTCAGCAGGCCCTGATCACGTGACTGAGCATGCACTGTTCACGTCGCTGATCACACACCTATCACGTGAATGATCATGCACTGATCACGTGGCTCTCATGCACTGATCACGTGATTGCGCATGCACTGACCACGTAATTGTATGCACTGCTCACGTGGCTATCATGCACTGATGACGTGGCTGATCATGCACTTTTCATGTGACTGATCATGCACTGATCACGTAGCTATCTTGCACTGATCACTTGGCTGATCATACACTCATCACGGGACTGATCGTGCACTGATTATGGCGCTATCAGCATTGACTACATGACTCCACCTGCACTGATCACGTGGATGATCATGCACTGATCACGTGACTGACCATGCACTGATCACGTGACTGATCATGCACTG
>NW_020190231.1:0-101102 GCF_002263795.3 Bos taurus
GTTGATCAATGCATGATAGCCACGTGATCAGTGCTGCACAGTCCCGAATCAGGCCTTGTTCAGTCACTGATCATTGCCTGATAAACACGATAGTGCATGATGACCATGTGATCAGTGCCTGATCAGCCACGTCATCAGTCATGCGCAGTCACGTCATCATGCATGATAGCATCGTGATCAGTGCAGCTCTAGCAGGTGTCTGGACGACGATCAGCGTAAACTGATCGTGCCTGCATATCACTCGTGATCAGGCTTGCTGAGCTTCGTGTTCTGTCGTCATTGCTTGACAATTGGCAGCTGAGCTGCGTGATTCTGCTGGTCACGTGCTTGATTATTGCCAGTAGAGCAGCATGATTCGTCACTGCTGAGCTCCATGCTTATTGCCTGCTGATTTGCGTGTTCGTGTCTGTCTTCAGCTCTTTGGTATGCTCCTCAGGTCCTGTTCGGTTCGCCACCTGCCGGGACCAGCCCCAACTGATCCAGGGTATTTCGAAGAGAGATGCCTAGGTACTCTTTATATGCATTCTCAGAGATGTCAAAATAATAGTATGGAGAGAGCGTCTAGTAGGAAAATTCGGTGGAGAAATGAGACTGAGTAGCTTGGTTTCGGGAAGACCAAGCAAACTTCAAGACAAGAAGTTTGCACCACTTACGTAGGCCGCAGGCGGCCCTCTCGAATAGCGAAAGGTGCCTCACCTAGACACCTTCTCGAGTGGGTCTTAGCAGCCCAGGCATAATTAGTAAGCGTTGGTGGGTTCCGCGCTCCAGATGGAGACTCAGCTGGAAGTTAAAGGGAAGAATGACAAGGAACTTTATGAATTGGAGCTGTAGGTTAACTCTTTGACAGAGAGAGCGAAGATGGTGGTGGGGGACAGCCCCAGTGAAATCAGAGGTGAGAGCACAAAGCAATACAGTAGGCAGACTCCCGGTTTTTTGGGGGGAGATGCTCGAGAATATCCGGGTGGACTCCTGAGGCTCGATCCCGCATTTGCGTATGCCGAGCCTCCTTCCTCATGACCTTTGTCCAGAGTGGAATGCCTCCCCGGCTCCCGGCACATGATCAGTGCATGCTCAGTCACGATATCAGTGCCTGCTCAGCCACGTGATCACTGACGGCACAGTCACGTGATCAGCGCCTCTCAGTCACGTGATCACCGTATGATAAAACACGTGATCAGTGAACGACCAGCCACGTGATCACTGCATGCGCGGTCAGGTGGTCAGTTCCTGATCAGCCACCTGATCAGTGCGTGCACAGTCCCCTGATCAGCGCCTGTCAGTCACTGATCACTGCCTGATAAACACGTGATCAGTGCCCGAACAGCCACGTCATCAGTGCATGCGCAGTCACGTGATCAGTGCATGATAGCCACGTGATCAGTGCGTGCACAGTCCCATGATCAGCGCCTGTCAGTCACTGATCATTGCCTGATAAACACGTGATCAGTGCATGATGAGCCATGTGATCAGTGCCCGATCAGCCACGTCATCAGTGCATGATAGTCACGTGATCAGTGCATGCTCAGTCACGTGATCTGGACTTGATCAGCCACGTGATCAGTGCCTGCAGAGTCACGTGATCAGGGCCTGCTGAGCTGCGTGATTCCTGCCGGCTCATCTGCATGACAATTGCCATTTGAGCTGCGTGATTCCTGTCGGCTCATCTGCTTGACAATTGCCAGCTGAGCTGCGTGATTCCTGCCTGGTCACGTGCTTGATTATTGCCAGTTGAGCAGCATGATTCGTCACTGCTGAGCTCCATGCTTATTGCCTGCTGATTGCGTGGTTCGTGTCTGCTCAGCTCTTTGAGTATTGCCTCCTGAGGTCCCTGTTCGGTCGCCACCTGCCGGGGACCAGCCCCAACTGATCCAGGGTATTCGAAGGAGAGATGGCCTAGGCGACTCTTTATATGCTAATCAGAGATGTCAAGAATAATAGTATGAGGAGAGCTCAGTAGGAAAATTCGGTGGAGAAAAGAGACTGAGTAGCTTGGTTTACGCGGAAGACCAATCAAACTTCAAGACAAGAAGTTTGCACCACTTACGTAGGCCGCAGGCGCCCTCTCGAATAGCGAAAGGTGCCTCACCCTAGACACCTTCTCGAGTGGGTCTTAGCAGCCCAGGCATAATTAGTAAGCGTGGTGGGTTCCGCGCTCCAGATGGAGACTCAGCTGGAAGGTAAAGGGAAGAATGACAAGGAACTTTATGAATTGGAGCTGTAGGTTAACTCTTTGACAGAGAGAGCGAGATGGTGGTGGGGGACAGCCCCCAGTGAAATCAGAGGTGAGAGCACAAAGCAATACAGTAGGCAGACTCCGGTTTTTTTGGGGGGGAGATGCTCGAGAATATCCGGGTGGACTCCTGAGGCTCGATCCCGCATTTGCGTATGCCGAGCCTCCTTCCTCATGACCTTTGTCCAGAGTGGAATGCCTCCCCGGCTCCCGGCACATGATCAGTGCATGCTCAGTCACGATATCAGTGCCTGCTCAGCCACGTGATCACTGACGGCACAGTCACGTGATCAGCGCCTCTCAGTCACGTGATCACCGTATGATAAACACGTGATCAGTGAACGACCAGCCACGTGATCACTGCATGCGCGGTCAGGTGGTCAGTTCCTGATCAGCCACCTGATCAGTGCGTGCACAGTCCCCTGATCAGCGCCTGTCAGTCACTGATCACTGCCTGATAAACACGTGATCAGTGCCCGAACAGCCACGTCATCAGTGCATGGGCAGTCACGTGATCCGTGCATGATAGCCAACGTGATCAGTTCGTGACAGTCCCATGATCAGCACCTGTCAGTCACTGACCATTGCCTGATTAAACACGTGATCAGTGCATGATGAGCCATGTGATCAGTGCCTGATCAGCACGTCATCAGTGCATGATAGCCACGGATCAGTGCATGCTCAGTCACGTGATCTGGACTTGATCAGCCAGGTGATCAGTGCCTGCAGAGTCACGTGATCAGGGCCCTTGCTGAGCTGCGTGATTCCTCTCGGCTCGTCTGCTTGACAATTGCCAGCTGAGCTGCGTGATTCCTGCCTGGTCACGTGCTTGATTATTGCCAGTTGAGCAGCATGATTCGTCACTGCTGAGCTCCATGCTTATTGCCTGCTGATTGCGTGGTTCGTGTCTGCTCAGCTCTTTGAGTATTGCCTCCTGAGGTCCCTGTTCGGTCGCCACCTGCCGGGGACCAGCCCCAACTGATCCAGGGTATTCGAAGGAGAGATGGCCTAGGCGACTCTTTATATGCTAATCAGAGATGTCAAGAATAATAGTATGAGGAGAGCTCAGTAGGAAAATTCGGTGGAGAAAAGAGACTGAGTAGCTTGGTTTACGCGGAAGACCAATCAAACTTCAAGACAAGAAGTTTGCACCACTTACGTAGGCTGCAGGCGCCCTCTCGAATAGCGAAAGGTGCCTCACCCTAGACACCTTCTCGAGTGGGTCTTAGCAGCCCAGGCATAATTAGTAAGCGTGGTGGGTTCCGCGCTCCAGATGGAGACTCAGCTGGAAGTTAAAGGGAAGAATGACAAGGAACTTTATGAATTGGAGCTGTAGGTTAACTCTTTGACAGAGAGAGCGAGATGGTGGTGGGGGACAGCCCCCAGTGAAATCAGAGGTGAGAGCACAAAGCAATACAGTAGGCAGACTCCGGTTTTTTTGGGGGGGAGATGCTCGAGAATATCCGGGTGGACTCCTGAGGCTCGATCCCGCATTTGCGTATGCCGAGCCTCCTTCCTCATGACCTTTGTCCAGAGTGGAATGCCTCCCCGGCTCCCGGCACATGATCAGTGCATGCTCAGTCACGATATCAGTGCCTGCTCTGCCACGTGATCACTGACGGCACAGTCACGTGATCAGGGCCTCTCAGTCACGTGATCACCGTATGATAAACACGTGATCAGTGAACGACCAGCCACGTGATCACTGCATGCGCAGTCAGGTGTTCAGTTCCTGATCAGCCACCTGATCAGTGCGTGCACAGTCCCCTGATCAGCGCCTGTCAGTCACTGATCACTGCCTGATAAACACGTGATCAGTGCCCGAACAGCCACGTCATCAGTGCATGCGCAGTCACGTGATCAGTGCATGATAGCCACGTGATCAGTGCGTGCACAGTCCCATGATCAGCGCCTGTCAGTCACTGATCATTGCCTGATAAACACGTGATCAGTGCATGATGAGCCATGTGATCAGTGCCCGATCAGCCACGTCATCAGTGCATGCGCAGTCACGTCATCAGTGCATGATAGCCACGTGATCAGTGCATGCTCAGTCACGTGATCTGGACTTGATCAGCCACGTGATCAGTGCCTGCAGAGTCACGTGATCAGGGCCTGCTGAGCTGCGTGATTCCTGCCGGCTCATCTGCATGACAATTGCCATCTGAGCTGCGTGATTCCTGTCGGCTCATCTGCTTGACAATTGCCAGCTGAGCTGCGTGATTCCTGCCTGGTCACGTGCTTGATTATTGCCAGTTGAGCAGCATGATTCGTCACTGCTGAGCTCCATGCTTATTGCCTGCTGATTGCGTGGTTCGTGTCTGCTCAGCTCTTTGAGTATTGCCTCCTGAGGTCCCTGTTCGGTCGCCACCTGCCGGGGACCAGCCCCAACTGATCCAGGGTATTCGAAGGAGAGATGGCCTAGGCGACTCTTTATATGCTAATCAGAGATGTCAAGAATAATAGTATGAGGAGAGCTCAGTAGGAAAATTCGGTGGAGAAAAGAGACTGAGTAGCTTGGTTTACGCGGAAGACCAATCAAACTTCAAGACAAGAAGTTTGCACCACTTACGTAGGCCGCAGGCACCCTCTCGCATAGCGAAAGGTGCCTCACCCTAGACACCTTCTCGAGTGGGTCTTAGCAGCCCAGGCATAATTAGTAAGCGTGGTGGGTTCCGCGCTCCAGATGGAGACTCAGCTGGAAGGTAAAGGGAAGAATGACAAGGAACTTTATGAATTGGAGCTGTAAGTTGACTCTTTGACAGAGAGAGCGAGATGGTGGTGGGGGACAGCCCCCAGTGAAATCAGAGGTGAGAGCACAAAGCAATACAGTAGGCAGACTCCGGTTTTTTTTGGGGGGGGAGATGCTCGAGAATATCCGGGTGGACTCCTGAGGCTCGATCCCGCATTTGCGTATGCCGAGCCTCCTTCCTCATGACCTTTGTCCAGAGTGGAATGCCTCCCCGGCTCCCGGCACAGGATCAGTGCATGCTCAGTCACGATATCAGTGCCTGCTCAGCCACGTGATCACTGACGGCACAGTCACGTGATGAGCACCTCTCAGTCACGTGATCACCGTATGATAAACACGTGATCAGTGAACGACCAGCCACGTGATCACTGCAGGCGGGGTCAGGTGGTCAGTTCCTGATCAGCCACCTGATCGGTGTGTGCAGAGTCCCCTGATCAGCGCCTGTCAGTCACTGATCACTGCCTGATAAACACGTGATCAGTGCCCAAACAGCCACGTCATCAGTGCATGCACAGTCACGTCATCAGTGCATGATAGCCACGTGATCAGTGCGTGCACAGTCCCATGATCAGCGCCTGTCAGTCACTGATCATTGCCTGATAAACACGTGATCAGTGAATGATGAGCCATGTGATCAGTGCCTGATCAGGCACGTCATCAGTGCATGGGCAGTCACGTGATCAGTGCATGATAGCCACGTGATCAGTGCGTGCACAGTCCCATGATCAGCGCCTGTCAGTCACTGATCATTGCCTGATAAACACGTGATCAGTGCATGATGAGCCATGTGATCAGTGCCCGATCAGCCACGTCATCAGTGCATGTGCAGTCTCGTCATCAGTGCATGATAGCTACGTGATCAGTGCATGCTCAGTCACGTGATCTGGACTTGATCAGCCACGTGATCAGTGCCTGCAGAGTCACGTGATCAGGGCCTGCTGAGCTGCGGGATTCCTGCTGGCTCATCTGCATGACAATTGCCATCTGAGCTGCGTGATTCCTGTCGGCTCATCTGGTTGACAATTGCCAGCTGAGCTGCGTGATTCCTGCCTGGTCACGTGCTTGATTATTGCCAGTTGAGCAGCATGATTCGTCACTGCTGAGCTCCATGCTTATTGCCTGCTGATTGCGTGGTTCGTGTCTGCTCAGCTCTTTGAGTATTGCCTCCTGAGGTCCCTGTTCGGTCGCCACCTGCCGGGGACCAGCCCCAACTGATCCAGGGTATTCGAAGGAGAGATGGCCTAGGCGACTCTTTATATGCTAATCAGAGATGTCAAGAATAATAGTATGAGGAGAGCTCAGTAGGAAAATTCGGTGGAGAAAAGAGACTGAGTAGCTTGGTTTACGCGGAAGACCAATCACACTTCAAGACAAGAAGTTTGCACCACTTACGTAGGCCGCAGGCGCCCTCTCGAATAGCGAAAGGTGCCTCACCCTAGACACCTTCTCGAGTGGGTCTTATCAGCCCAGGCATAATTAGTAAGCGTGGTGGATTCCGCGCTCCAGATGGAGACTCAGCTGGAAGGTAAAGGGAAGAATGACAAGGAACTTTATGAATTGGAGCTGTAAGTTAACTCTTTGACAGAGAGAGCGAGATGGTGGTGGCGGACAGCCCCCAGTGAAATCAGAGGTGAGAGCACAAAGCAATACAGTAGGCAGACTCTGGTTTTTTGGGGGGGGAGATGCTCGCGAATATCCAGGTGGACTCCTGAGGCTCGATCCCGCATTTGTGTATGCCGAGCCTCCTTCCTCATGACATTTATCCAGAGTGGAATGCCTCCCCGGCTCCCGGCACAGGATCAGTGCATGCTCAGTCACGATATCAGTGCCTGCTCTGCCACGTGATAACTGTAGGCACAGTCACGTGATCAGCGCCTCTCAGTCACGTGATCACCGTATGATAAACACGTGATCAGTGAACTACCAACCACGTGATCACTGCATGCACAGTCAGGTGGTCAGTTCCTGATCAGCCACCTGATCAGTGCGTGCACAGTCCCCTGATCAGCGCTTGTAAGTCACTGATCACTGCCTGATAAACACGTGATCAGTGCCCAAACAGCCACGTCATCAATGCATGCTCAGTCACGTGGTCAGGGCCTGCTGAGCTGCGTGATTACTGTCTGCTCATCTGCTTGACAATTGCCAGCTGAGCTGCACGATTCCTGCCTGTCATCTGCTTGACAATTGCCAGCTGTGCTGCGTAATTCCTGCCTGCTCAGCTGCTTGATTATTGCCAGCTGAGCAGCATGATTCCTCACAGCTGAGTTCCATGATTATTGCTTGCTGACTGTTTGATTTGTGCCTACTCAGCTCTTTGTTTATTGACTCCAGAGACACATGATCAGTGTATGATAACAAACATGCTCAGCGCATGATCAGTCACATGATCAGCGCCATTAAGTCACGTGATCACTACATGATAGTCATGTGATCAGTCCATGCTCAGTCACGGTATCAGTGCATGATCAGCCACGTGATCAGTTCATGATCTGTCACATGATTAGTGTATGATCATCCACATGATCAGTGCATGGGCAGTCATGTGATCAGTGCATGATTAGACGTGATCAGTGCATTTTGAGTCTCACGGTCAGTGCATGATAGCCACGTGATCAGTGCATGATCAGTCACCTGATGGGTGTATGATCATTCACGTGACCGGTACATGGTATCTATATGATCAGTGTATGACCAGCCATGTGATAAGTGCATGATAGCCACGTGATCAGTGCATGATCAGCCACGTGATCAGTGCATGATCAGTCACGTCATCAGTGCATGATCAGCCACATGATCAGTGCATAATCAATTACGTCATCAGTGCATGATCAGTCACGTGACCAGTACATGGTAGCTGCGTGATCATTGCATGATCAGCCACGTTAGCAGTGCATGATAGCTGCGTGATCAGTGCATGATAGCCACGTGAGCAGTGCATGATCAGTCATGTGATACGTGTGTGATCAGCCACGTGATCAGTGCATGATATCCACGTGATCAGTGAATGATAGCCACGTGATGAGTGCATGATAGCCACGTGATCAGTGCATGATCAATTACGTGATACGTGTGTGATCAGCCACGTGATCAGTGCATGAGGAGTCAGGTGATCAGTGCAGAATTAATTACGTTACCAGTGCATGATCAGTCACGTGACCAGTACATGGTTGCTACGTGATCATTGCATGATCAGCCACCTGAGCAGTGCATGATAGCCCCGTGATCAGTCACGTGATCAGTGCATGATTAGTCACGTGATCAGTGCATGATCAGCCACATGATCAGTGCATGACCAATTTCGTCATCAGTGCATGATCAGTCACGTGATCAGTACATGGTAGCTGCGAGATCATTGCATGATCAGCCAACTTAGCAGTGCATGATAACCACGTGATCAGTCACGTGATCAGTGCATTATCAGTCACGTGATCAGTGCATGATCAACCACATGATCAGTGCATGATCAATTTCGTCATCAGTGCATGATCAGTCACGTGACTAGTACATGGTAGCTGCGTGATCAGTGTATGACCAGCCAAGTGATCAGTGCATGATAGCCCCGTGATCAGTACATGATCAGTCACGTGATCAGTGCATGATCAGTCATGTGATACGTGTGTGATCAGCCACATGATCAGTGCATGAACAATTTCGTCATCAGTGCATTATCAGTCACGTGACCAGTACATGGTAGCTGCGTGATCAGTGTATGACCAGCCAAGTAATCAGTGCATGATCAGTCACGTGATCAGTGCATGATCAGTCACGTTATCAGTGCATGATCAGCCACATGATCAGTGCATGATCAATTACGTCATCAGTGCATGATCAGTCACGTGACCAGTACATGGTAGCTGCCTGATGATTGCATGATCATCCAAGTTAGCAGTGCATGATAGCCACGTGATCAGTGCATGATCAATCACGTGATCAGTGCATGATTATTCACGTGTTCAGTGCATGATCAGCCACGTGATCAGTGCATGATCAGTCACGTGATCAGTGCATGATTATTCACGTGTTCAGTGCATGATCAGCCACGTGAACAGTGCATGATCAACTACGTGATCAGTGCATGATCAGTCACGTGACCAGTACATGGTAGCTACGTGATCATTGCATGATCAGCCACGTGAGCAATGCATGATCAGCCACAGGATCAATGCATGATCAATTACGTCATCAGTGCATGATCAGTCCCGTGACCAGTACATGGTAGCTGCGTGAACAGTGTATGACCACCCAAGTGATCAGTGCTTGATAGCCCCGTGATCAGTGCATGATCAGTCACCTGATCAGTGCATGATCAGTCACGTGATCAGTGCATGATCAGCCACATGATCAGTGCATGATCAATTACGTCATCAGTGCATGATCAGTCACGTCACCAGTACCTGGTAGCTGCGTGATCATTGCATGATCAGCCAAGTTAGCAGTGCATGACAGCCACGTGATCAGTGCATGATCAACTACGTGATCAGTGCATGATTATTCACGTGTTCAGTGCATGATCAGCCACGTGATCAGTGCATGATCAATTACCTGATCAGTGCATGATCAGTCACGTGACCAGTACATGGTTGCTACGTGATCATTGCATGATCAGCCACGTGAGCAGTGCATGATAGCCACGTGATAAGTGCATGATCACTCACGTGATCAGTATATGATCAGTCAACTGAACAGTTCATGATCATTTACGTGATCAGAGCATGATCAGTCACGTGACCAGTGTATGGTAGCTACGTGAACATTGCATGACCAGCCAGGTGAGAAGTGCATGATAGCCACGTGATGTGTGCATGATCAGTTACGTGAGCAGAGTATGATCAGCAACGTGATCAGTGCATGAGTGCCACGTGATCAGTGCATGATCAGTCACGTGACAGGTGTGTGGTAAGCCACGTGAACAATGCATGTTCAGCCACGTGATAAATGCATGATATCCACGTGATCAGTGCATGATCAGTTACATGAACAGTGTATGATCAGCCACGTGAGCAGTGCATGGTCAGACACGTGAACAGTGTATGATCAGTCACGTAACCAGTATATGGTAGCTACGTGATCATTGCATGATCAGCCATGTGATCTGTGCATGATAGCCACATGATCACTGCATGATAGCCACGTTATCAGTGCATGATCAGTCACGTGATCAGTGCATGATCAGCCACGTGATCAGTGCATGACGAGGCACGTGATCAGTATGACCAGTCAAGTGATCAGTGCATGATAGCCACGTGATCAGTGCATGATCAGCCATGTGATCAGTGCATAATCAGTCACGTGATCAGTGCATGGTCAGTCACGTGATCAGTGCATGATCATCCACGTGATCAGTGCATGTGGAGTCATGTAGTCAATGCATGATAGCGCTGTAATCAGTGCACGATCAGTCCCGTGATGAGTGTATGATCAGCCAAGTGATCAGTGCAAGATAGCTACGTGATCAGTGCTAGATCAGTCACATGATCAGTGCATGATCAGCCCCGTCATCAGTGCATGATATCCACGTGAGCAGTGCATACAATTACGTGATCAGTGTATGCGCAATCACGTGATCAGTGCATGAGAGCCACGTGATCAGTGCATGATCATTCACGTGATAGGTGTGTGATCAGCGACGTGAACAGTGCATGCTCAGTCACGCGATCAGGGCCTGCTGAGCTGCGTGATTACTGTCTGCTCATCTGCTTGACAATTGCCAGCTGAGCTGTACGATTCCTGCCTGTCATCTCCTTGACAATTGCCACCTGTGCTGCATATTTCCTGCCTGCTCATCTACTTGATTATTGCCAGCTGAGCAGCATGATTCCTCACAGCTGAGTTCCATGATTATAGCCTGCTGACTGATTCCTGCCTATTCAGCTCTTTGTTCATTGCCTCCAGATGCACATGATCAGTGTGTGACAGCAAACATGATCAGCACATGATCAGTCATATGATGAATGCATGATACGCCAGGTGATCAGTGCATGATCAATTACGTGATCAGTGCATGATCACTCATGTGACCAGTACATGGTAGCTGCGTGATCACTGCACGATCAGCCACGTGAGCAGTGCATGATAGCCACGTGATCAGTGCATGATCAGTCACGTGATCAGTGCATGATCAGCCACGTGATCAGTGCATGATCAATTACGTGATCAGTGCATGATCACTCACGGGACCAGTACATGGTAGCTACGTGATCATTGCATCATCAGCCACGTGATCAGTGCATGATAGCCACGTGATCAGTGCCCGAACAGCCACGTCATCAGTGCATGCGCAGTCACGTCATCAGTGCATGATAGCCACGTGATCAGTGCGTGCACAGTCCCATGATCAGCGCCTGTCAGTCACTGATCATTGCCTGATAAACACGTGATCAGTGCATGATGAGACATGTGATCAGTGCCCGATCAGCCACGTCAACAGTGCATGCGCAGTCACGTCATCAGTGCATGATAGCCACGTGATCAGTGCATGCTCAGTCACGTGATCTGGACTTGATCAGCCACGTGATCAGTGCCTGCAGAGTCACGTGATCAGGGCCTGCTGAGCTGCGTGATTCCTGTCGGCTCATCTGCTTGACAATTGCCAGCTGAGCTGCGTCATTCCTGCCTGATCACGTGCTTGATTATTGCCAGTTGAGCAGCATGATTCGTCACTGCTGAGCTCCATGCTTATTGCCTGCTGATTGCGTGGTTCGTGTCTGCTCAGCTCTTTGTGTATTGCCTCCTGAGGTCCCTGTTCGGTCGCCACCTGCCGGGGACCAGCCCCAACTGATCCAGGGTATTCGAAGGAGAGATGGCCTAGGCGACTCTTTATATGCTAATCAGAGATGTCAAGAATAATAGTATGAGGAGAGCTCAGTAGGAAAATTCGGTGGAGAAAAGAGACTGAGTAGCTTGGTTTACGAGGAAGACCAATCAAACGTCAAGACAAGAAGTTTACATCACTTATGTAGGCCGCAGGCCCCCTCTCGAATAGCAAAAGGTGCCTCACTCTAGACACCTTCTCGAGTGGGTCTTAGCAGCCCAGGCATAATTAGTAAGCGTGGTGGGTTCCGCGCTCCAGATGGAGACTCAGCTTTAAGTTAAAGGGAAGAATAACAAGGAACTTTATGAATTGGAGCTGTAAGTTAACTCTTTGACAGAGAGAGCGAGATGGTGGTGGGGGACAGCCCCCAGTGAAATCAGAGGTGAGAGCACAAAGCAATACAGTAGGCAGACTCCGGTTTTTTTTGGGGGGAGATGCTCGCGAATATCCGGGTGGACTCCTGAGACTCGATCCCGCATTTGCGTATGCCGAGCCTCCTTCCTCATGACCTTTGTCCAGAGTGGAATGCCTCCCCGGCTCCCGGCACATGATCAGTGCATGCTCAGTCAAGATATCAGTGCCTGCTCAGCCACGTGATCACTGACGGCACAGTCACGTGATCAGCGCCTCTCAGTCACGGGATCACCGTATGATAAACACGTGATCAGTGAACGACCAGCCACGTGATCACTGCATGCGCCGTCAGGTGGTCAGTTCCTGATCAGCCACCTGATCAGTGCGTGCACAGTCCCCTGATCAGCGCCTGTCAGTCACTGATCACTGCCTGATAAACACGTGATCAGTGCCCGAACAGCCACGTCATCAGTGCATGCGCAGTCACGTGATCAGTGCATGATAGCCACGTGATCACTGCGTGCACAGTCCCATGATCAGCGCCTGTCAGTCACTGATCATTGCCTGATAAACACGTGATCAGTGCATGATGAGCCATGTGATCAGTGCCCGATCAGCCACGTCATCAGTGCATGCGCAGTCACGTCATCAGTGCATGATAGCCACGTGATCAGTGCATGCTCAGTCACGTGATCTGGACTTGATCAGCCACGTGATCAGTGCCTGCTCAGTCACGTGCTCAGGGCCTGCTGAGCTGCGTGATTCCTGCCGGCTCATCTGCATGACAATTGCCAGCTGAGCTGCGTGATTCCTGTCGGCTCATCTGCTTGACAATTGCCAGCTGACCTGCGTGATTCCTGCCTGGTCACGTGCTTGATTATTGCCAGTTGAGCAGCATGATTCGTCACTGCTGAGCTCCATGCTTATTGCCTGCTGATTGCGTGGTTCGTGTCTGCTCAGCTCTTTGAGTATTGCCTCCTGAGGTCCCTGTTCGGTCGCCACCTGCCGGGGACCAGCCCCAACTGATCCAGGGTATTCGAAGGAGAGATGGCCTAGGCGATTATTTATATGCTAATCAGAGATGTCAAGAATAATAGTATGAGGAGAGCTCAGTAGGAATATTCGGTGGAGAAAAGAGACTGAGTAGCTTGGTTTACGCGGAAGACCAATCAAACTTCAAGAAAAGAAGTTTGCACCACTTACGTAGGCCGCAGGCGCCCTCTCGAATAGCGAAAGGTGCCTCACCCTAGACACCTTCTCGAGTGGGTCTTAGCAGCCCAGGCATAATTAGTAAGCGTGGTGGGTTCCGCGCTCCAGATGGAGACTCAGCTGGAAGTTAAAGGGAAGAATGACAAGGAACTTTATGAATTGGAGCTGTAAGTTAACTCTTTGACAGAGAGAGCGAGATGGTGGTGGGGGACAGCCCCCAGTGAAATCAGAGGTGAGAGCACAAAGCAATACAGTAGGCAGACTCCAGTTTTTTTGGGGGGGAGATGCTCGAGAATATCCGGGTGGACTCCTGAGGCTCGATCCCGCATTTGCGTATGCCGAGCCTCCTTCCTCATGACCTTTGTCCAGAGTGGAATGCCTCCCCGGCTCCCGGCACATGATCAGTGCATGCTCAGTCACGATATCAGTGCCTGCTCAGCCACGTGATCACTGACGGCACAGTCACGTGATCAGCGGCTCTCAGTCACGGGATCACCGTATGATAAACACGTGATCAGTGAACGACCAGCCACGTGATCACTGCATGCGCGGTCAGGTGGTCAGTTCCTGATCAGCCACCTGATCAGTGCGTGCACAGTCCCCTGATCAGCGCCTGTGAGTCACTGATCACTGCCTGATAAACACGTGATCAGTGCTCGAACAGCCACGTCATCAGTGCATGCGCAGTCACGTGATCAGTGCATGATAGCCACGTGATCAGTGCATGCTCAGTCACGTGATCTGGACTTGATCAGCCACGTGATCAGTGCCTGCTCAGCCACGTGATCACTGACGGCACAGTCACGTGATCAGCGCCTCTCAGTCACGGGATCACCGTATGATAAACACGTGATCAGTGAACGACCAGCCACGTGATCACTGCATGCGCGGTCAGGTGGTCAGTTCCTGATCAGCCACCTGATCAGTGCGTGCACAGTCCCCTGATCAGCGCCTGTCAGTCACTGATCACTGCCTGATAAACACGTGATCAGTGCCCGAACAGCCACGTCATCAGTGCATGCGCAGTCACGTGATCAGTGCATGATAGCCACGTGATCAGTGCGTGCACAGTCCCATGATCAGCGCCTGTCAGTCACTGATCATTGCCTGATAAACACGTGATCAGTGCATGATGAGCCATGTGATCAGTGCCCGATCAGCCACGTCATCAGTGCATGCGCAGTCACGTCATCAGTGCATGATAGCCACGTGATCAGTGCATGCTCAGTCACGTGATCTGGACTTGATCAGCCACGTGATCAGTGCCTGCTCAGTCACGTGATCAGGGCCTGCTGAGCTGCGTGATTCCTGCCGGCTCATCTGCACGACAATTGCCAGCTGAGCTGCGTGATTCCTGTCGGCTCATCTGCTTGACAATTGCCAGCTGAGCTGCGTGATTCCTGCCTGGTCACGTGCTTGATTATTGCCAGTTGAGCAGCATGATTCGTCACTGCTGAGCTCCATGCTTATTGCCTGCTGATTGCGTGGTTCGTGTCTGCTCAGCTCTTTGAGTATTGCCTCCTGAGGTCCCTGTTCGGTCGCCACCTGCCGGGGACCAGCCCCAACTGATCCAGGGTATTCGAAGGAGAGATGGCCTAGGCGACTATTTATATGCTAATCAGAGATGTCAAGAATAATAGTATGAGGAGAGCTCAGTAGGAAAATTCGGTGGAGAAAAGAGACTGAGTAGCTTGGTTTACGCGGAAGACCAATCAAACTTCAAGACAAGAAGTTTGCACCACTTACGTAGGCCGCAGGCGCCCTCTCGAATAGCGAAAGGTGCCTCACCCTAGACACCTTCTCGAGTGGGTCTTAGCAGCCCAGGCATAATTAGTAAGCGTGGTGGGTTCCGCGCTCCAGATGGAGTCTCAGCTGGAAGTTAAAGGGAAGAATGACAAGGAACTTTATGAATTGGAGCTGTAGGTTAACTCTTTGACAGAGAGAGCGAGATGGTGGTGGGGGAGAGCCCCCAGTGAAATCAGAGGTGAGAGCACAAAGCAATACAGTAGGCAGACTCCCGTTTTTTTTGGGAGGAGATTCTCGAGAATATCCGGGTGGACTCCTGAGGCTCGATCCCGCATTTGCCTATGCCAAGCCTCCTTCCTCATGACCTTTGTCCAGAGTGGAATGCCTCCGCGGCTCCCGGCACATGATCAGTGCATGCTCAGTCACGATATCAGTGCCTGCTCAGCCACGTGATCACTGACGGCACAGTCACGTGATCAGCGCCTCTCAGTCACGTGATCACCGTATGATAAACACGTGATCAGTGAACGACCAGCCACGTGATCACTGCATGCGCGGTCAGGTGGTCAGTTCCTGATCAGCCACCTGATCAGTGCGTGCAGAGTCCCCTGATCAGCGCCTGTCAGTCACTGATCACTGCCTGATAAACACGTGATCAGTGCCCGAACAGCCACGTCATCAGTGCATGGGCAGTCACGTGATCAGTGCATGATAGCCACGTGATCAGTGCGTGCACAGTCCCATGATCAGCACCTGTCAGTCACTGACCATTGCCTGATAAACACGTGATCAGTGCATGATGAGCCATGTGATCAGTGCCGGATCAGCCACGTCATCAGTGCATGATAGCCACGTGATCAGTGCATGCTCAGTCACGTGATCTGGACTTGATCAGCCAGGTGATCAGTGCCTGCAGAGTCACGTGATCAGGGCCTGCTGAGCTGCGTGATTCCTGCCGGCTCATCTGCATGACAATTGCCATTTGAGCTGCGTGATTCCTATCGGCTCATCTGCTTGACAATTGCCAGCAGAGCTGCGTGATTCCTGCATGGTCACGTGCTTAATTATTGCCAGTTGAGCAGCATGATTCGTCACTGCTGAGCTCCATGCTTATTGCCTGCTGATTGCGTGGTTCGTGTCTGCTCAGCTCTTTGAGTATTGCCTCCTGAGGTCCCTGTTCGGTCGCCACCTGCCGGGGACCAGCCCCAACTGATCCAGGGTATTCGAAGGAGAGATGGCCTAGGCGACTCTTTATATGCTAATCAGAGATGTCAAGAATAATAGTATGAGGAGAGCTCAGTAGGAAAATTCGGTGGAGAAAAGAGACTGAGTAGCTTGGTTTACGAGGAAGACCAATCAAACTTCAAGACAAGAAGTTTGCACCACTTACGTAGGCCGCAGGCGCCCTCTCGAATAGCGAAAGGTGCCTCACCCTAGACACCTTCTCGAGTGGGTCTTAGCAGCCCAGGCATAATTAGTAAGCCTGGTGGGTTCCGCGCTCCAGATGGAGTCTCAGCTGGAAGTTAAAGGGAAGAATGACAAGGAACTTTATGAATTGGAGCTGTAGGTTAACTCTTTGACAGAGAGAGCGAGATGGTGGTGGGGGAGAGCCCCCAGTGAAATCAGAGGTGAGAGCACAAAGCAATACAGTAGGCAGACTCCCGTTTTCTTTGGGGGGAGATGCTCGAGAATATCCGGGTGGACTCCTGAGGCTCGATCCCGCATTTGCCTATGCCAAGCCTCCTTCCTCATGACCTTTGTCCAGAGTGGAATGCCTCCGCGGCTCCCGGCACATGATCAGTGCATGCTCAGTCACGATATCAGTGCCTGCTCAGCCACGTGATCACTGACGGCACAGTCACGTGATCAGCGCCTCTCAGTCACGTGATCACCGTATGATAAACACGTGATCAGTGAACGACCAGCCACGTGATCACTGCATGCGCGGTCAGGTGGTCAGTTCCTGATCAGCCACCTGATCAGTGCGTGCACAGTCCCCTGATCAGCGCCTGTCAGTCACTGATCACTGCCTGATAAACACGTGATCAGTGCCCGAACAGCCACGTCATCAGTGCATGGGCAGTCACGTGATCCGTGCATGATAGCCACGTGATCAGTTCGTGAACAGTCCCATGATCAGCACCTGTCAGTCACTGACCATTGCCTGATAAACACGTGATCAGTGCATGATGAGCCATGTGATCAGTGCCTGATCAGCCACGTCATCAGTGCATGATAGCCACGGGATCAGTGCATGCTCAGTCACGTGATCTGGACTTGATCAGCCAGGTGATCAGTGCCTGCAGAGTCACGTGATCAGGGCCTGCTGAGCTGCGTGATTCCTGCCGGCTCATCTGCATGACAATTGCCATTTGAGCTGCGTGATTCCTATCGGCTCATCTGCTTGACAATTGCCAGCTGAGCTTCGTGATTCCTGCCTGGTCACGTGCTTGATTATTGCCAGTTGAGCAGCATGATTCGTCACTGCTGAGCTCTATGCTTATTGCCTGCTGATTGCGTGGTTCGTGTCTGCTCAGCTCTTTGAGTATTGCCTCCTGAGGTCCCTGTTCGGTCGCCACCTGCCGGGGACCAGCCCCAACTGATCCAGGGTATTCGAAGGAGAGATGGCCTAGGCGACTCTTTATATGCTAATCAGAGATGTCAAGAATAATAGTATGAGGAGAGCTCAGTAGGAAAATTCGGTGGAGAAAAGAGACTGAGTAGCTTGGTTTACGCGGAAGACCAATCAAACTTCAAGACAAGAAGTTTGCACCACTTACGTAGGCTGCAGGCGCCCTCTCGAATAGCGAAAGGTGCCTCACCCTAGACACCTTCTCGAGTGGGTCTTAGCAGCCCAGGCATAATTAGTAAGCGTGGTGGGTTCCGCGCTCCAGATGGAGACTCAGCTGGAAGTTAAAGGGAAGAATGACAAGGAACTTTATGAATTGGAGCTGTAGGTTAACTCTTTGACAGAGAGAGCGAGATGGTGGTGGGGGACAGCCCCCAGTGAAATCAGAGGTGAGAGCACAAAGCAATACAGTAGGCAGACTCCCATTTTTTTGGGGGGGAGATGCTCGAGAATATCCGGGTGGACTCCTGAGGCTCGATCCCGCATTTGCGTATGCCGAGCCTCCTTCCTCATGACCTTTGTCCAGAGTGGAATGCCTCCCCGGCTCCCGGCACATGATCAGTGCATGCTCAGTCACGATATCAGTGCCTGCTCTGCACGTGATCACTGACGGCACAGTCACGTGATCAGGGCCTCTCAGTCACGTGATCACCGTATGATAAACACGTGATCAGTGAACGACCAGCCACGTGATCACTGCATGCGCAGTCAGGTGTTCAGTTCCTGATCAGCCACCTGATCAGTGCGTGCACAGTCCCCTGATCAGCGCCTGTCAGTCACTGATCACTGCCTGATAAATACGTGATCAGTGCCCGAACAGCCACGTCATCAGTGCATGCGCAGTCACGTGATCAGTGCATGATAGCCACGGGATCAGTGCGTGCACAGTCCCATGATCAGCGCCTGTCAGTCACTGATCATTGCCTGATAAACACGTGATCAGTGCATGATGAGCCGTGTGATCAGTGCCCGATCAGCCACGTCAACAGAGCATGTGCAGTCACGTCATCAGTGCATGATAGCCACGTGATCAGTGCATGCTCAGTCACGTGATCTGGACTTGATCAGCCACGTGATCAGTGCATGCAGAGTCACGTGATTATGGCTTGCTGAGCTGCGTGATTCCTCTTGGCTCGTCTGCTTGACAATTGCCAGCTGAGCTGCGTGATTCCTGCCTGGTCACGTGCTTGATTATTGCCAGTTGAGCAGCATGATTCGTCACTGCTGAGCTCCATGCTTATTGCCTGCTGATTGCGTGGTTCGTGTCTGCTCAGCTCTTTGAGTATTGCCTCCTGAGGTCCCTGTTCGGTCGCCACCTGCCGGGGACCAGCCCCAACTGATCCAGGGTATTCGAAGGAGAGATGGCCTAGGCGACTCTTTATATGCTAATCAGAGATGTCAAGAATAATAGTATGAGGAGAGCTCAGTAGGAAAATTCGGTGGAGAAAAGAGACTGAGTAGCTTGGTTTACGCGGAAGACCAATCAAACTTCAAGACAAGAAGTTTGCACCACTTACGTAGGCCGCAGGCACCCTCTCGCATAGCGAAAGGTGCCTCACCCTAGACACCTTCTCGAGTGGGTCTTAGCAGCCCAGGCATAATTAGTAAGCGTGGTGGGTTCCGCGCTCCAGATGGAGACTCAGCTGGAAGGTAAAGGGAAGAATGACAAGGAACTTTATGAATTGGAGCTGTAAGTTGACTCTTTGACAGAGAGAGCGAGATGGTGGTGGGGGACAGCCCCCAGTGAAATCAGAGGTGAGAGCACAAAGCAATACAGTAGGCAGACTCCGGTTTTTTTTGGGGGGGGAGATGCTCGAGAATATCCGGGTGGACTCCTGAGGCTCGATCCCGCATTTGCGTATGCCGAGCCTCCTTCCTCATGACCTTTGTCCAGAGTGGAATGCCTCCCCGGCTCCCGGCACAGGATCAGTGCATGCTCAGTCACGATATCAGTGCCTGCTCAGCCACGTGATCACTGACGGCACAGTCACGTGATGAGCACCTCTCAGTCACGTGATCACCGTATGATAAACACGTGATCAGTGAACGACCAGCCACGTGATCACTGCAGGCGGGGTCAGGTGGTCAGTTCCTGATCAGCCACCTGATCGGTGTGTGCAGAGTCCCCTGATCAGCGCCTGTCAGTCACTGATCACTGCCTGATAAACACGTGATCAGTGCCCAAACAGCCACGTCATCAGTGCATGCACAGTCACGTCATCAGTGCATGATAGCCACGTGATCAGTGCGTGCACAGTCCCATGATCAGCGCCTGTCAGTCACTGATCATTGCCTGATAAACACGTGATCAGTGAATGATGAGCCATGTGATCAGTGCCTGATCAGGCACGTCATCAGTGCATGTGCAGTCACGTGATCAGTGCATGATAGCCACGTGATCAGTGCGTGCACAGTCCCATGATCAGCGCCTGTCAGTCACTGATCATTGCCTGATAAACACGTGATCAGTGCATGATGAGCCATGTGATCAGTGCCCGATCAGCCACGTCATCAGTGCATGTGCAGTCTCGTCATCAGTGCATGATAGCTACGTGATCAGTGCATGCTCAGTCACGTGATCTGGACTTGATCAGCCACGTGATCAGTGCCTGCAGAGTCACGTGATCAGGGCCTGCTGAGCTGCGGGATTCCTGCTGGCTCATCTGCATGACAATTGCCATCTGAGCTGCGTGATTCCTGTCGGCTCATCTGGTTGACAATTGCCAGCTGAGCTGCGTGATTCCTGCCTGGTCACGTGCTTGATTATTGCCAGTTGAGCAGCATGATTCGTCACTGCTGAGCTCCATGCTTATTGCCTGCTGATTGCGTGGTTCGTGTCTGCTCAGCTCTTTGAGTATTGCCTCCTGAGGTCCCTGTTCGGTCGCCACCTGCCGGGGACCAGCCCCAACTGATCCAGGGTATTCGAAGGAGAGATGGCCTAGGCGACTCTTTATATGCTAATCAGAGATGTCAAGAATAATAGTATGAGGAGAGCTCAGTAGGAAAATTCGGTGGAGAAAAGAGACTGAGTAGCTTGGTTTACGCGGAAGACCAATCACACTTCAAGACAAGAAGTTTGCACCACTTACGTAGGCCGCAGGCGCCCTCTCGAATAGCGAAAGGTGCCTCACCCTAGACACCTTCTCGAGTGGGTCTTATCAGCCCAGGCATAATTAGTAAGCGTGGTGGATTCCGCGCTCCAGATGGAGACTCAGCTGGAAGGTAAAGGGAAGAATGACAAGGAACTTTATGAATTGGAGCTGTAAGTTAACTCTTTGACAGAGAGAGCGAGATGGTGGTGGCGGACAGCCCCCAGTGAAATCAGAGGTGAGAGCACAAAGCAATACAGTAGGCAGACTCTGGTTTTTTGGGGGGGGAGATGCTCGCGAATATCCAGGTGGACTCCTGAGGCTCGATCCCGCATTTGTGTATGCCGAGCCTCCTTCCTCATGACATTTATCCAGAGTGGAATGCCTCCCCGGCTCCCGGCACAGGATCAGTGCATGCTCAGTCACGATATCAGTGCCTGCTCTGCCACGTGATAACTGTAGGCACAGTCACGTGATCAGCGCCTCTCAGTCACGTGATCACCGTATGATAAACACGTGATCAGTGAACTACCAACCACGTGATCACTGCATGCACAGTCAGGTGGTCAGTTCCTGATCAGCCACCTGATCAGTGCGTGCACAGTCCCCTGATCAGCGCTTGTAAGTCACTGATCACTGCCTGATAAACACGTGATCAGTGCCCAAACAGCCACGTCATCAATGCATGCTCAGTCACGTGGTCAGGGCCTGCTGAGCTGCGTGATTACTGTCTGCTCATCTGCTTGACAATTGCCAGCTGAGCTGCACGATTCCTGCCTGTCATCTGCTTGACAATTGCCAGCTGTGCTGCGTAATTCCTGCCTGCTCAGCTGCTTGATTATTGCCAGCTGAGCAGCATGATTCCTCACAGCTGAGTTCCATGATTATTGCTTGCTGACTGTTTGATTTGTGCCTACTCAGCTCTTTGTTTATTGACTCCAGAGACACATGATCAGTGTATGATAACAAACATGCTCAGCGCATGATCAGTCACATGATCAGCGCCATTAAGTCACGTGATCACTACATGATAGTCATGTGATCAGTCCATGCTCAGTCACGGTATCAGTGCATGATCAGCCACGTGATCAGTTCATGATCTGTCACATGATTAGTGTATGATCATCCACATGATCAGTGCATGGGCAGTCATGTGATCATTGCATGATTAGACGTGATCAGTGCATTTTGAGTCTCACGGTCAGTGCATGATAGCCACGTGATCAGTGCATGATCAGTCACCTGATGGGTGTATGATCATTCACGTGACCGGTACATGGTATCTATATGATCAGTGTATGACCAGCCATGTGATAAGTGCATGATAGCCACGTGATCAGTGCATGATCAGCCACGTGATCAGTGCATGATCAGTCACGTCATCAGTGCATGATCAGCCACATGATCAGTGCATAATCAATTACGTCATCAGTGCATGATCAGTCACGTGACCAGTACATGGTAGCTGCGTGATCAGTGCATGATCAGCCACGTGATCAGTGCATGACGAGGCACGTGATCAGTATGACCAGTCAAGTGATCAGTGCATGATAGCCACGTGATCAGTGCATGATCAGCCATGTGATCAGTGCATAATCAGTCACGTGATCAGTGCATGGTCAGTCACGTGATCAGTGCATGATCATCCACGTGATCAGTGCATGTGGAGTCATGTAGTCAATGCATGATAGCGCTGTAATCAGTGCACGATCAGTCCCGTGATGAGTGTATGATCAGCCAAGTGATCAGTGCAAGATAGCTACGTGGTCAGTGCTAGATCAGTCACATGATCAGTGCATGATCAGCCCCGTCATCAGTGCATGATATCCACGTGAGCAGTGCATACAATTACGTGATCAGTGTATGCGCAATCACGTGATCAGTGCATGAGAGCCACGTGATCAGTGCATGATCATTCACGTGATAGGTGTGTGATCAGCGACGTGAACAGTGCATGCTCAGTCACGCGATCAGGGCCTGCTGAGCTGCGTGATTACTGTCTGCTCATCTGCTTGACAATTGCCAGCTGAGCTGTACGATTCCTGCCTGTCATCTCCTTGACAATTGCCACCTGTGCTGCATATTTCCTGCCTGCTCATCTACTTGATTATTGCCAGCTGAGCAGCATGATTCCTCACAGCTGAGTTCCATGATTATAGCCTGCTGACTGATTCCTGCCTATTCAGCTCTTTGTTCATTGCCTCCAGATGCACATGATCAGTGTGTGACAGCAAACATGATCAGCACATGATCAGTCATATGATGAATGCATGATACGCCAGGTGATCAGTGCATGATCAATTACGTGATCAGTGCATGATCACTCATGTGACCAGTACATGGTAGCTGCGTGATCACTGCACGATCAGCCACGTGAGCAGTGCATGATAGCCACGTGATCAGTGCATGATCAGTCACGTGATCAGTGCATGATCAGCCACGTGATCAGTGCATGATCAATTACGTGATCAGTGCATGATCACTCACGGGACCAGTACATGGTAGCTACGTGATCATTGCATCATCAGCCACGTGATCAGTGCATGATAGCCACGTGATCAGTGCCCGAACAGCCACGTCATCAGTGCATGCGCAGTCACGTCATCAGTGCATGATAGCCACGTGATCAGTGCGTGCACAGTCCCATGATCAGCGCCTGTCAGTCACTGATCATTGCCTGATAAACACGTGATCAGTGCCTGATGAGACATGTGATCAGTGCCCGATCAGCCACGTCAACAGTGCATGCGCAGTCACGTCATCAGTGCATGATAGCCACGTGATCAGTGCATGCTCAGTCACGTGATCTGGACTTGATCAGCCACGTGATCAGTGCCTGCAGAGTCACGTGATCAGGGCCTGCTGAGCTGCGTGATTCCTGTCGGCTCATCTGCTTGACAATTGCCAGCTGAGCTGCGTCATTCCTGCCTGATCACGTGCTTGATTATTGCCAGTTGAGCAGCATGATTCGTCACTGCTGAGCTCCATGCTTATTGCCTGCTGATTGCGTGGTTCGTGTCTGCTCAGCTCTTTGTGTATTGCCTCCTGAGGTCCCTGTTCGGTCGCCACCTGCCGGGGACCAGCCCCAACTGATCCAGGGTATTCGAAGGAGAGATGGCCTAGGCGACTCTTTATATGCTAATCAGAGATGTCAAGAATAATAGTATGAGGAGAGCTCAGTAGGAAAATTCGGTGGAGAAAAGAGACTGAGTAGCTTGGTTTACGAGGAAGACCAATCAAACGTCAAGACAAGAAGTTTACATCACTTATGTAGGCCGCAGGCCCCCTCTCGAATAGCAAAAGGTGCCTCACTCTAGACACCTTCTCGAGTGGGTCTTAGCAGCCCAGGCATAATTAGTAAGCGTGGTGGGTTCCGCGCTCCAGATGGAGACTCAGCTTTAAGTTAAAGGGAAGAATAACAAGGAACTTTATGAATTGGAGCTGTAAGTTAACTCTTTGACAGAGAGAGCGAGATGGTGGTGGGGGACAGCCCCCAGTGAAATCAGAGGTGAGAGCACAAAGCAATACAGTAGGCAGACTCCGGTTTTTTTTGGGGGGAGATGCTCGCGAATATCCGGGTGGACTCCTGAGACTCGATCCCGCATTTGCGTATGCCGAGCCTCCTTCCTCATGACCTTTGTCCAGAGTGGAATGCCTCCCCGGCTCCCGGCAGAGGATCAGTGCATGCTCAGTCACGATATCAGTGCCTGCTCAGCCACGTGATCACTGACGGCACAGTCACGTGATGAGCGCCTCTCAGTCACGTGATCACCGTATGATAAACACGTGATCAGTGAACGACCAGCCACGTGATCACTACAGGCGCGGTCAGGTGGTCAGTTCCTGATCAGCCACCTGATCAGTGCGTGCACAGTCCCATGATCAGCGCCTGTCAGTCACTGATCACTGCCTGATAAACACGTGATCAGTGCCCGAACAGCCTCGTCATTAGTGCATGCGCATTCACGTGATCAGTGCATGATAGCCACGTGATCAGTGCCTGCACAGTCCCATGATCAGCGCCTGTCAGTCACTGATCATTGCCTGATAAACACGTGATCAGTGCATGATGAGCCATGTGATCAGTGCCCGATCAGCCACGTCATCAGTGCATGCGCAGTCTCGTCATCAGTGCATGATAGCCACGTGATCAGTGCATGCTCTGTCACGTGATCTGGACTTGATCAGCCACGTGATCAGTGCCTGCAGAGTCACGTGATCAGGGCCTGCTGAGCTGCGTGATTCCTGCCGGCTCATCTGCATGACAATTGCCATCTGAGCTGCGTGATTCCTGTCGGCTCATCTGCTTGACAATTGCCAGCTGAGCTGCGTGATTCCTGCCTGGTCACGTGCTTGATTATTGCCAGTTGAGCAGCATGATTCGTCACTGCTGAGCTCCATGCTTATTGCCTGCTGATTGCGTGGTTCGTGTCTGCTCAGCTCTTTGAGTATTGCCTCCTGAGGTCCCTGTTCGGTCGCCACCTGCCGGGGACCAGCCCCAACTGATCCAGGGTATTCGAAGGAGAGATGGCCTAGGCGACTCTTTATATGCTAATCAGAGATGTCAAGAATAATAGTATGAGGAGAGCTCAGTAGGAAAATTCGGTGGAGAAAAGAGACTGAGTAGCTTGGTTTACGCGGAAGACCAATCAAACTTCAAGACAAGAAGTTTGCACCACTTACGTAGGCCGCAGGCGCCCTCTCGAATAGCGAAAGGTGCCTCACCCTAGACACCTTCTCGAGTGGGTCTTAGCAGCCCAGGCATAATTAGTAAGCGTGGTGGGTTCCGCGCTCCAGATGGAGACTCAGCTGGAAGGTAAAGGGAAGAATGACAAGGAACTTTATGAATTGGAGCTGTAAGTTAACTCTTTGACATAGAGAGCAAGATGGTGGTGGGGGACAGCCCCCAGTGAAATCAGAGGTGAGAGCACAAAGCAATACAGTAGGCAGACTCTGGTTTTTTTGGGGGGGAGATGCTCGAGAATATCCGGGTGGACTCCTGAGGCTCGATCCCGCATTTGCGTATGCGGAGCCTCCTTCCTCATGACCTTTGTCCAGAGTGGAATGCCTCCCCGGCTCCCGGCAGAGGATCAGTGCATGCTCAGTCACGATATCAGTGCCTGCTCAGCCACGTGATCACTGACGGCACAGTCACGTGATGAGCGCCTCTCAGTCACGTGATCACCGTATGATAAACACGTGATCAGTGAACGACCAGCCACGTGATCACTGCATGCGCAGTCAGGTGGTCAGTTCCTGATCAGCCACCTGATCAGTGCGTGCACAGTCCCCTGATCAGCGCCTGTCAGTCACTGATCACTGCCTGATAAACACGTGATCAGTGCCCGAACAGCCACGTCATCAGTGCATGCTCAGTCACGTGGTCAGGGCCTGCTGAGCTGCGTGATTACTGTCTGCTCATCTGCTTGACAATTGCCAGCTGAGCTGCACGATTCCTGCCTGTCATCTGCTTGACAATTGCCAGCTGTGCTGGGTAATTCCTGCCTGCTCAGCTGCTTGATTATTGCCAGCTGAGCAGCATGATTTCTCACACCTGAGTTCCATGATTATTGCCTGCTGACTGTTTGATTCGTGCCTACTCAGCTCTTTGTTTATTGCCTCCAGAGGCACATGATCAGTGTATGATAGCAAACATGATCAGCACATGATCAGTCACATGATCAGCGCCATTAAGTCACGTGATCACTACATCATAGTCATGTGATCAGTCCATGCTCAGTCACGGTATCAGTGCATGATCAGCCACGTGATCAGTGCATGATCTGTCACATGATTAGTGTATGATCATCCACATGATCAGTGCATGGGCAGTCATGTGATCAGTGCATGATAGCCACGTGATCAGTGCATGATCAGTCATGTGATACGTGTGTGATCAGCCACGTGACTGGTACATGGTAGCTATATGATCACTGTATGACCAGCCATGTGATAAGTGCATGATAGCCACGTGATCAGTGCATGATCAGTCACGTGATACATGTGTGATCAGCCACGTGATCAGTGCATGATGAGTCAGGTGATCAGTGCAGGATTAATTACGTGATCAGTGCATCATCAGTCAAGTGATCAGTACATTATCAGTCAACTGAACAGTGCATGATCATTTACGTGATCTGAGCATGATCAGTCACGTGACCAGTATATGGTAGCTACGTGAACATTGCATGAACAGCCAGGTGAGAAGTGCTTGATAGCCACGTGATGTGTTCATGATCAGTTACGTGAGCAGAGTATGATCAGCCATGTGATCAGTGCATGAGTGCCACGTGATCATTGCATGATCAGTCACGTGACAGGTGTGTGGTAAGCCACGTGAACAATGCATGTTCAGCCACGTGATCAATGCACAATATCCACGTGATAAGTGCATGATCAGTTACATGAACAGTGTATGATCAGCCACGTGAGCAGTGCATGTGGAGTCATGTAGACAATGCATGATAGCGCCGTGATCAGTGCACGATCAGTCCCGTGATGAGTGTATGATCAGCCAAGTGATCAGTGCAAGATAGCTACGTGATCAGTGCATGATCAGCCACGTCATCAGTGCATGATAGCCACGTGAGCAGTGCATACAATTACGTGATCAGTGCATGTGCAATCACGGGATCAGTGCATGAGAGCCACGGGATCAGTGCATGATCATTCACGTGATAGGTGTGTGACCAGCCACGTGAACAGTGCATGCTAAGTCACGTGATAAGGGCCTGCTGAGCTGCGTGATTACTGTCTGCTCATCTGCTTGACAATTGCCAGCTGAGCTGTACGATTCCTGCCTGTCATCTTCTTGACAATTGCCACCTGTGCTGCACAATTCCTGCATGCTCATCTACTTGATTATTGCCAGCTGAGCAGCATGATTTCTCAGAGCTGAGTTCCATGATTATAGCCTGCTGACTGATTCCTGCCTACTCAGCTGTTTGTTCATTGCCTGCAGATGCACATGATCAGTGTGTGACACCAAACATGATCAGCACATGATCAGTCACATGATCAATGCATGATAAGCCAAGTGATCAGTTCATGATCAGTCATGTGACCAGTACATGGTAGCTGCGTGATCATTGCATGATCAGCCACGTGAGCAGTGCATGATCAATTACTTGATCAGTGCATGATCACTCACGGGACCAGTACATGGTAGCTACATGATCATTGCATGATCAGCCACGTGATCAATGCATGATCAGTTACGTGAGCAGTGTATGATCAGCCATGTGATCAGTGCATGGTCAGACACGTGAACAGTGTATGATCAGCCACGTGATCAGTGCATGGTCAGACACGTGAACAGTGTATGATCAGCCACGTGATCAGTGCATGATCCAAGTGATCAGTGCATGATCAATCACGTGATCAGTGTATGATCAGCCAGGTGAACAGTGCATGCTCAGTCACGTGATCAGGGCCTGCTGAGCTGCGTGATTCCTGTCTGCTCATCTGCTTGACAATTGCCAGCTGAGATGCACGATTTCTGCCTGTCATCTGCTTGACAATTGCCAGCTATGCTGTGTAATTCCTGCCTGCTCAGCTGCTTGATTATTGCCAGCTGAGCAGCATGATTCCTCACAGCTGAGTTCCATGATTTTTGCCTACTGACTGTTTGATTCGTGCCTACTCAGCTCTTTGTTTATTGCCTCCAGAGGCACATGATCAGTGTATGAAAGCAAACATGATCAGCGCATGATCAGTCACATGATCAGCGCCATTAAGTCACGTGATCACTGCATGATAGTCATGTGATCAGTCCATGCTCAGTCACGGTATCAGTGCATGATCAGCCATGTGATCAGTGCATGATCTGTCACATGATTAGTGTATGATCATCCACATGATCAGTGCATGGGCAGTCATGAGATCAGTGCATGATTAGACGTGATCAGTGCATTTTGAGTCTCGAGGTCAGTGCATGATAGCCACGTGATCAGTGCATGATGAGTCACCTGATGGGTGTATGATCATTCACGTGACCGGTACATGGTAGCTATATGGTCAGTGTATAACCAGCCATGTGATAAGTGCATGATAGCCACGTGATCAGTGCATGATCAGCCACATGATCAGTGCATGATCAATTTCGTCATCAGTGCATGATCAGTCACGTGACCAGTACATGGTAGCTGCGTGATCAGGGTATGACCAGCCAAGTGATCAGTGCATGATAGCCCCGTGATCAGTGCATGATCAGTCACGTGATCAGTGCATGATCAGCCACATGATCAGTGCATGATCAATTACGTCATCAGTGCATGATCAGTCACGTGACCAGTACATGGTAGCTGCGTGATGATTGCATGATCATCCAAGTTAGCAGTGCATGATAGCCACGTGATCAGTCCATGATCAATCACGTGATCAGTGCATGATTATTCACGTGTTCAGTGCATGATCAGCCACGTGACCAGTACATGGTAGCTACCTGATCATTGCATGATCAGCCACGTGATGAGTGCATGATAGACACGTGATCAGTGCATGATCAGTCATGTGATACGTGTGTGATCAGCCACATGATCAGTGCATGATCAATTTCGTCATCAGTGCATGATCAGTCACGTGACCAGTACATGGTAGCTGCGTGATCAGTGTATGAACAGCCAAGTGATCAGTGCATGATAGCCCCATGATCAGTGCATGATCAGTCACGTGATCAGTGCATGATCAGTCACGTGATCAGTGCATGATCAGCCACATGATTAGTGCATGATCAATTACGTCATCAGTGCATGATCAGTCACGTGACCAGTACATGGTAGCTGCGTGATGATTGCATGATCATCCAAGTTAGCAGTGCATGATAGCCACGTGATCAGTGCATGATCAACTAGGTAACCAGTGCATGATCAGTCACGTGACCAGTACATGGTAGCTATGTGATCATTTCATGATCAGGCACGTGATCAGTGCATGATAGCCACGTGATCAGTGCATGATCAATTACGTCATCAGTGCATGATCAGTCACGTGACCAGTACATGGTTGCTACGTGATCATTGCATGATCAGCCACGTGAGCAGTGCATGATCAGACACATGATCAGTGCATGATCATTTACGTGATCTGAGCATGATCAGTCACGTGACCAGTATATGGTAGCTACGTGAACATTGCATGACCAGCCTGGTGAGAAGTGCATGATAGCCACGTGATGTGTGCATGATCAGTTACGTGAGCAGAGTATGATCAGCCACGTGATCAGTGCATGAGTGCCACGTGATCAGTGCATGATCAGTCACGTGACAGGTGTGTGGTAAGCCACGTGAACAATGCATGATATCCACGTGATGAGTGCATGATCAGTTACATGAACAGTGTATGATCAGCCACGTGAGCAGTGCATGGTCAGACACGTGAACAGTGTATGATCAGTCACGTAACCAGTATATGGTAGCTACGTGATCATTGCATGATCAGCCATGTGATCTGTGCATGATAGCCACGTGATCACTGCATGATAGCCACGTGATCATTGCATGATCAGCCATGTGATCTGTGCACGATAGCCACATGATCACTGCATGATAGCCACGTGATCAGTGCATGATCAGTCACGTGATCAGTGCATCATCAGTCACGTGATCAGTGCATGATCAGTCACATGATCAGTGTATGATCAGCCACGTGATCAGTGCATGATCAGCCACATGACCAGTGCATGATCAATTAAGTGATCAGTGCATGATCAGTCACGTGACCAGTACATGGTAGCTATGTGATCAAGCATGATCAACCACGTGAGCAGTGCATGATAGCCACGTGATCAGTGCATGATCAGCCACGTGATCAGTGCATAATCAGTCACGTGATCAGTGCATGGTCAGTCACGTGATCAGTGCATGTGGAGTCATGTAGTCAATGCATGATAGCGCCGTAATCAGTGCACGATAAGTCCCGTGATGAGTGTATGATCAGCCAAGTGATCAGTGCAAGATAGCTACGTGATCAGTGCATGATCAGTCACATGATCAGTGCATGATCAGCCACGTCATCAGTGCATGATAGCCATGTGAGCAGTGCATGATAAGTCACGTGATCAGTGCATGATCAGTGACGTGATCAGTGCATGATCAGTCATGTAATCTGTGCATGACCAGGCACGTGATCAGTGTATGACCAGCCATGTGATCAGTGCATGATAGCCACGTTATCAGTGCATGCTAAGTCACGTGATCAGTGCATGATCAGTCAAGTGATCAGTGCATGATCAGCCACATGATCAGTGCATGATCAATTACGTCAGCAGTGCATGATCAGTCACGTGACCAGTACATGGTAGCTGCATGATCAGTGTATGACCAGCCAAGTGATCAGTGCATGATAGCCACGTGATCAGTGCATGATCAGCCACGTGATCAGTGCATGATAGCCACGTGATCAGTGCATGATAGCCACGTGATCAGTGCATGATCAGTCACGTCATACGTGTGTGATCAGCCACGTGATCCGTGCATGATATCCACGTGATCAGTGAATGATAGCCACGTGAACAGTGCATGATAACCACGTGATCAGTGCATGATCAGTCAAGTGATACGTGTGTGATCAGCCACGTGATCAGTGCATGATGAGTCAGGTGATCAGTGCAGGATTCATTACGTGATCAGTGCATGATCAGTCACGTAACCAGTATATGGTACCTACGTGAACATTGCATGACCATCCAGGTGAGAAGTGCATGATAGCCACCTGATGTTTGCATGATCAGTTACGTGAGCAGAATATGATCAGCCACGTGATCACTGCATGATCAGACACGTGAGCAGTGTATGATAAGTCACATGATCAGTGCATGATCAATTACGTCATCAGTGCATGATCAGTCACGTGACCAGTACATGGTAGCTGCCTGATCAGTGTATGACCAGCCAAGTGATCAGTGCATGATAGCCCCGTGATCAGTGCATGATCAGTCACGTGATCACTGCATGATCAGTCACGTGATCAGTGCTAGATCAGCCACATGATCAGTGCATGATCAATTACGTCATCAGTGCATGATAAGTCACGTGACCAGTACATGGTAGTTGCGTGATCATTGCATGATCTGCCAAGTTAGCAGTGCATGATAGCCACGTGATCAGTGCATGATCAGTCATGTGATCAGTGCATGATTATTCACGTGTTCAGTGCATGATCAGCCACGTGATCAGTGCATGATCAATTACGTGATCAGTGCATGATCAGTCACGTGACCAGTACATGGTAGCTACCTGATCATTGCATGATCAGCCACGTGATCAGTGCATGATAGACACGTGATCAGTGCATTTTCAGTCATGTGATACGTGTGTGATCAGCCACGTGATCAGTGCATGATATCCACGTGATCAGTGAATGATAGCCACGTGATTAGTGCATGATAGCCACGTGATCAGTGCATGATCAGTCACGTGATACGTGTGTGATCAGCCACGTGATCAGTGAATGATGAGTCAGGTGATAAGTGCAGGATTAATTACATGATCAGTGCATGATCAGTCACGTGACCAGTACATGGTTGCTACGTGATCATTGCATGATCAGCCACGTGAGCAGTGCATGATAGCCACGTGATAAGTGCATGATCAGTCACGTGATCAGTACATGATCAGTCAACTGAACAGTGCATGATCATTTACGTGATCTGAGCATGATCAGTCACGTGACCAGTATATGGTAGCTATGTGAACATTGCATGACCAGCCAGGTGAGAAGTGCATGATAGCCACGTGATGTGTGCATGATCAGTTATGTGAGCAGAGTATGATCAGCCACGTGATCAGTGCATGAGTGCCACGTGATCAGTGCATGTTCAGTCACGTGACAGGTGTGTGGTAAGCCACGTGAACAATGCATGTTCAGCCACGTGATCAATGCATGATATCCACGTGATCAGTGCATGATCAGTTACATGAACAGTGTATGATCAGCCACGTGAGCAGTGCATGGTCAGACACGTGAACAGTGTATGATCAATCAGGTAACCAGTATATGGTAGCTACGTGATCATTGCATGATCAGCCATGTGATCTGTGCATGATAGCCACGTGAGCACTGCATGATAGCCACGTGATAAGTGAATGATCAGTCACGTGATCAGTGCATGATCAGCCACGTGATCAGTGCATGACGAGGCACGTGATCAGTATGACCAGACAAGTGATCAGTGCATGATAGCCACGTGATCACTGCATGATAGCCACGTGATCATTGCATGATCAGCCATGTGATCTGTGCATGATAGCCACGTGATCAATGCATGATAGCCACGTGATCATTGCATGATCAGCCATGTGATCTGTGCATGATAGCCAAATGATCACTGCATGATAGCCACGTGATCAGTGCATGATCAGTCACGTGATCAGTATATGGTACCTACGTGAACATTGCATGACCAGCCAGGTGAGAAGTGCATGATAGCCACCTGATGTGTGCATGATCAGTTACGTGAGCAGAATATGATCAGCCACGTGATCAGTGCATGAGTGCCACGTGATCAGTGCATGATCAGTTACGTGAACAGTGTATGATCAGCCACGTGAGCAGTGCATGATCAGCCACATGACCAGTGCATGATCAATTAAGTGATCAGTGCATGATCAGTCACGTGACCAGTACATGGTAGCTATGTGATCAAGCATGATCAACCACGTGAGCAGTGCATGATAGCCACGTGATCAGTGCATGATCAGCCACGTGATCAGTGCATAATCAGTCAGGTGATCAGTGCATGGTCAGTCACGTGATCAGTGCATGTGGAGTCATGTACTCAATGCATGATAGCGCCGAAATCAGTGCACGATCAGTCCCGTGATGAGTGTATGATCAGCCAAGTGATCAGTGCAAGATAGCTACGTGATCAGTGCATGATCAGTCACATGATCAGTGCATGATCAGCCACGTCATCAGTGCATGATAGCCACGTGAGCAGTGTATGATAAGTCACGTGATCAGTGCATGATCAGTGACGTGATCAGTGCATGATCAGTCATGTAATCTGTGCATGACCAGGCACGTGATCAGTGTATGACCAGCCATGTGATCAGTGCATGATAGCCACGTTATCAGTGCATGCTAAGTCACGTGATCAGTGCATGATCAGTCAAGTGATCAGTGCATGATCAGCCACATGATCAGTGCATGATCAATTACGTCATCAGTGCATGATCAGTCACGTGACCAGTACATGGTAGCTCCGTGATCAGTGTATGACCAGCCAAGTGATCAGTGCATGATAGCCACGTGACCAGTGCATGATCAGCCACGTGATCAGTGCATGATAGCCACGTGATCAGTGCATGATAGCCATGTGATCAGTGCATGATCAGTCACGTCATACGTGTGTGATCAGCCACGTGATCCGTGCATGATATCCACGTGATCAGTGAATGATAGCCACGTGAACAGTGCATGATAACCACGTGATCAGTGCATGATCAGTCAAGTGATACGTGTGTGATCAGCCACGTGATCAGTGCATGATTAGTCAGGTGATCAGTGCAGGATTCATTAGGTGATCAGTGCATGATCAGTCACATAACCAGTATATGGTACCTACGTGAACATTGCATGACCATCCAGGTGAGAAGTGCATGATAGCCACCTGATGTTTGCATGATCAGTTACGTGAGCAGAATATGATCAGCCACGTGATCATTGCATGATCAGACACGTGAGCAGTGCATGATCAGTCACATGATCAGTGCATGATCAATTACGTCATCAGTGCATGATCAGTCACGTGACCAGTACATGGTAGCTGCGTGATCAGTGTATGACCAGCCAAGTGATCAGTGCATGATAGCCCCGTGATCAGTGCATGATCAGTCACGTGATCACTGCATGATCAGTCACGTGATCAGTGCATGATCAGCCACATGATCAGTGCATGATCAATTACGTCATCAGTGCATGATAAGTCACGTGACCAGTACATGGTAGCTGCGTGATCATTGCATGATCAGCCAAGTTAGCAGTGCATGATAGCCACGTGATCAGTGCATGATCAGTCATGTGATCAGTGCATGATTATTCACGTGTTCAGTGCATGATCAGCCACGTGATCAGTGCATGATCAATTATGTGATCAGTGCATGATCAGTCACGTGACCAGTACATGGTAGCTACCTGATCATTGCATGATCAGCCACGTGATCAGTGCATGATAGACACGTGATCAGTGCATTTTCAGTCATGTGATACGTGTGTGATCAGCCACGTGATCAGTGCATGATATCCACGTGATCAGTGAATGATAGCCACGTGATTAGTGCATGATAGCCACGTGATCAGTGCATGATCAGTCACGTGATACGTGTGTGATCAGCCACGTGATCAGTGAATGATGAGTCAGGTGATAAGTGCAGGATTAATTACGTGATCAGTGCATGATCAGTCACGTGACCAGTACATGGTTGCTACGTGATCATTGCATGATCAGCCACGTGAGCAGTGCATGATAGCCACGTGATAAGTGCATGATCAGTCACGTGATCAGTACATGATCAGTCAACTGAACAGTGCATGATCATTTACGTGATCAGAGCATGATCAGTCACGTGACCAGTATATGGTAGCTACGTGAACATTGCATGACCAGCCAGGTGAGAAGTGCATGATAGCCACGTGATGTGTGCATGATCAGTTATGTGAGCAGAGTATGATCAGCCACGTGATCAGTGCATGAGTGCCACGTGATCAGTGCATGTTCAGTCACGTGACAGGTGTGTGGTAAGCCACGTGAACAATGCATGTTCAGCCACGTGATCAATGCATGATATCCACGTGATCAGTGCATGATCAGTTACATGAACAGTGTATGATCAGCCACGTGAGCAGTGCATGGTCAGACACGTGAACAGTGTATGATCAATCAGGTAACCAGTATATGGTAGCTACGTGATCATTGCATGATCAGTCATGTGATCTGTGCATGATAGCCACGTGAGCACTGCATGATAGCCACGTGATAAGTGAATGATCAGTCACGTGATCAGTGCATGATCTGCCACGTGATCAGTGCATGATCAATTACGTCATCAGTGCATGATCAGTCACGTGACCAGTACATGGTAGCTCCGTGATCAGTGTATGACCAGCCAAGTGATCAGTGCATGATAGCAACGTGACCATTGCATGATCAGCCACGTGATCAGTGCATGATAGCCACGTGATCAGTGCATGATAGCCACGTGATCAGTGCATGATCAGTCACGTCATACGTGTGTGATCAGCCACGTGATCCGTGCATGATATCCACGTGATCAGTGAATGATAGCCACGTGAACAGTGCATGATAACCACGTGATCAGTGCATGATCAGTCAAGTGATACGTGTGTGATCAGCCACGTGATCAGTGCATGATGATTCAGGTGATCAGTGCAGGATTCATTAGGTGATCAGTGCATGATCAGTCACATAACCAGTATATGGTACCTACGTGAACATTGCATGACCATCCAGGTGAGAAGTGCATGATAGCCACCTGATGTTTGCATGATCAGTTACGTGAGCAGAATATGATCAGCCACGTGATCATTGCATGATCAGACACGTGAGCAGTGCATGATCAGTCACATGATCAGTGCATGATCAATTACGTCATCAGTGCATGATCAGTCACGTGACCAGTACATGGTAGCTGCGTGATCAGTGTATGACCAGCCAAGTGATCAGTGCATGATAGCCCCGTGATCAGTGCATGATCAGTCACGTGATCACTGCATGATCAGTCACGTGATCAGTGCATGATCAGCCACATGATCAGTGCATGATCAATTACGTCATCAGTGCATGATAAGTCACGTGACCAGTACATGGTAGCTGCGTGATCATTGCATGATCAGCCAAGTTAGCAGTGCATGATAGCCACGTGATCAGTGCATGATCAGTCATGTGATCAGTGCATGATTATTCACGTGTTCAGTGCATGATCAGCCACGTGATCAGTGCATGATCAATTATGTGATCAGTGCATGATCAGTCACGTGACCAGTACATGGTAGCTACCTGATCATTGCATGATCAGCCACGTGATCAGTGCATGATAGACACGTGATCAGTGCATTTTCAGTCATGTGATACGTGTGTGATCAGCCACGTGATCAGTGCATGATATCCACGTGATCAGTGAATGATAGCCACGTGATTAGTGCATGATAGCCACGTGATCAGTGCATGATCAGTCACGTGATACGTGTGTGATCAGCCACGTGATCAGTGAATGATGAGTCAGGTGATAAGTGCAGGATTAATTACGTGATCAGTGCATGATCAGTCACGTGACCAGTACATGGTTGCTACGTGATCATTGCATGATCAGCCACGTGAGCAGTGCATGATAGCCACGTGATAAGTGCATGATCAGTCACGTGATCAGTACATGATCAGTCAACTGAACAGTGCATGATCATTTACGTGATCAGAGCATGATCAGTCACGTGACCAGTATATGGTAGCTACGTGAACATTGCATGACCAGCCAGGTGAGAAGTGCATGATAGCCACGTGATGTGTGCATGATCAGTTATGTGAGCAGAGTATGATCAGCCACGTGATCAGTGCATGAGTGCCACGTGATCAGTGCATGTTCAGTCACGTGACAGGTGTGTGGTAAGCCACGTGAACAATGCATGTTCAGCCACGTGATCAATGCATGATATCCACGTGATCAGTGCATGATCAGTTACATGAACAGTGTATGATCAGCCACGTGAGCAGTGCATGGTCAGACACGTGAACAGTGTATGATCAATCAGGTAACCAGTATATGGTAGCTACGTGATCATTGCATGATCAGTCATGTGATCTGTGCATGATAGCCACGTGAGCACTGCATGATAGCCACGTGATAAGTGAATGATCAGTCACGTGATCAGTGCATGATCTGCCACGTGATCAGTGCATGACGAGGCACGTGATCAGTATGACCAGCCAAGTGATCAGTGCATGATAGCCACGTGATCACTGCATGATAGCCACCTGATCATTGCATGATCAGCCATGTGATCTGTGTATGATAGCCACGTGATCAGTGCATGATAGCCACGTGGTCATTGCATGATCAGCCATGTGATCTGTGCATGATAGCCACATGATCACTGCATGATAGCCACGTGATCAGTGCATGATCAGTCACGTGATCAGTATATGGTACCTACGTGAACATTGCATGACCAGCCAGGTGAGAAGTGCATGATAGCCACCTGATGTGTGCATGATCAGTTACGTGAGCAGAATATGATCAGCCACGTGATCAGTTTATGAGTGCCACGTGATCAGTGCATGATCAGTTACGTGAACAGTGTATGATCAGCCACGTGAGCAGTGCATGGTCAGACACGTGAACAGTTTATGATCAGTCACGTGACCAGTATATTGTAGCTACGTGATCATTGCATGATGAGCCATGTGATCTGTGCATGATAGCCACGTGATCACTGCATGATAGCCACGTGATCAGTGCATGATCAGTCACGTCATCAGTGCATGATCAGCCACGTGATCAGTGCATGACGAGGCACGTGATCAGTATGACCAGCCAAGTGATCAGTGCATGATAGCCACGTGATCAGTGCATGATCAGTCACGTGATCAGTGCATGATCAGTCACGTGATCAGTGTATGATCAGCCACGTGATCAGTGCATGATCAGCCACATGACCAGTGCATGATCAGTTACGTGATCAGTGCATGATCAGTCACGTGACCAGTACATGGTAGCTACGTGATCATTGCATGATCAGCCACGTGAGCAGTGCATGATAGCCACGTGATCAGTGCATGATCAGCCACGTGATCAGTGCATAATCAGTCACGTGATCAGTGCATGGTCAGTCACGTGATCAGTGCATGATCATCCACGTGATCAGTGTATGTGGAGTCGTATAGTCAATGCATGATAGCGCCGTAATCAGTGCACGATCAGTCCCGTGATGAGTGTATGATCAGCCAAGTGATCAGTGCAAGATAGCTATGAGATCAGTGCATGATCAGTCACGTGACCAGTACATAGTAGCTACGTGATCATTGCCTGAACAGCCGCGTGAGCAGTGCATGGTAGCCACGTGATCAGTGCATGATCAGCCACGTGATCAGTGCATAATCAGTCACGTGATCAGTGCATGGTCAGTCACGTGATCAGTGCATGATCATCCACGTGATCAGTGCATGATCAGTCACATGATCAGTGCATGATCAGCCACGTCACCAGTGCATGAAAACCACGTGAGCAGTGCATACAATTACGTGATCAGTGCATGCGCAATCACGTGATCAGTGCATGAGAGCCACGTGATCAGTGCATGATCATTCACGTGATAGGTGTGTGATCAGCAACGTGAACAGTGCATGCTCAGTCACGTGATCAGGGCCTGCTGAGCTGCGTGATTACTGTCTGCTCATCTGCTTGACAATTGCCAGCTGAGCTGTACGATTCCTGCCTGTCATCTCCTTGACAATTGTCACCTGTGCTGCATAATTGCTGTCTGCTCATCTACTTGATTATTGCCAGCTGAGCAGCATGATTTCTCAGAGCTGAGTTCCATGATTATAGCCTGCTGACTGATTCCTGCCTACTCAGCTCTTTGTTCATTGCCTCCAGTTGCACTGATCAGTGTGTGACACCAAACATGATCAGCACATGATCAGTCACATGATCAATGCATGATAAGCCAGGTGAACAGTGCATGATCAATTACGTGATCAGTGCATGATCAGTCATGTGACCAGTACATGGTAGCTGCGTGATCACTGCATGATCAGCCACGTGAGCAGTGCATGATATCCACGTGATCAGTGCATGATCAATTACGTGATCAGTGCATGATCAGTCATGTGACCAGTACATGGTAGCTGCGTGATCACTGCATGATCAGCCACGTGAGCAGTGCATGATAGCCACGTGATCAGTGCATGATCAGTCACGTGATCAGTGCATGATCAGTCACGTATTCAGTGCATGATCAGCCTTGTGATCAGTGCATGATCAATTACGTGATCAGTGCATGCTCACTCACGGGACCATTACATGGTAGCTACGTGATCAGTGCATGATCAATTACGTGATCAGTGCATGATCAGTTACGTGAGCAGTGTATGATCAGCCACGTGATCAGTGCATGGTCAGACACGTGAACAGTGTATGATTAGCCAGGTGATCAGTGCATGATATCCACGTGATCAGTGCATGATCAATCACGTGATCAGTATATGATCAGCCAGGTGAACAGAGCATGCTCAGTCACGTGATCAGGGCTTGCTGAGCTGCGTGATTACTGTCTGCTCATCTGCTTGACAATTGCCAGCTGTGCTGTGTAATTCCTGCCTGCTCAGCTGCTTGATTATTGCCAGCTGAGCAGCATGATTCCTTACAGCTGAGTTCCATGATTATTGCCTGCTGACTGTTTGATTCGTGCCTACTCAGCTCTTTGTTTATTGCCTCCAGAGGCACATGATCAGTGTATGATAGCAAACATGCTCAGCGCATGATCAGTCACATGGTCAGCGCCATTAAGTCACATGATAAGTACATGATAGTCATGTGATCAGTCCATGCTCAGTCACGGTATCAGTGCATGATCAGCCACGTGATCAGTTCATGATAGCCACGTGATCATTGCATGATAGCCACGTGATCAGTGCATGACCAGCCAGGTGATCAGTGAATGACTGCTACGTGATCAGTTCATGATTAGTCACGTGATCTGTGCATGACCAGGCAGGTGATCAGTGTATGATCAGTCACGTGACCGGTACAAGGTAGCTACATGATCATTTCATGATCAGCCATGTGAGTAGTGCATGATAGCCACGTGATCAGTGTATGATCAGTCACCTGATGGGTGTATGATCAGTCACGTGACCGTTACATGGTAGCTACATGATCATTGCATGATCAGTCACGTGAGTAGTGCATGATAGCCACGTGATCAGAGCATGATCAGTGAGGTGATCAGTGCATGATCAGTCATGTAATCTGTGCATAACCAGGCACGTGATCAGTGTATATCCAGCCGTGTGATGAGTGCATGATAAGTCACGTGATCAGTGCATGATCAGTCACGTGATCAGTGCATGATCAGTCACGTGTTCAGTGCATGTTCAGACACATGATCAGTGCATGATCAGTCACGTGACCAGTACATGGTAGCTGCGTGATCATTGCATGATCAGCCACGTTAGCAGTGCATGGTAGCCACGTGATCAGTGCTTGATCAGCCACGTGATCAGTGCATGATCAATTACGTGATCTGTGCATGATCAGTCTCGTGACCAGTATATGGTAGCTACGTGAACATTGCATGACCAGCCAGGTGAGAAGTACAAGATAGCCACCTGATGTGTGCATGATCAGTCACGTAATCTGTGCATGATCAGTCACGTGATCAGTGCAGGATTAATTACGTGATCAGTGCATGATCAGTCACGTGATCAGTGCATGATCAGTCACGTGATCAATACATGATCAGTCACGTGAACAGTGCATGATCATTTACGTGATCTGTGCATGATCAGTCACGTGACCAGTATATGGTAGCTACGTGATCATTCCATGACGAGCCACGTGAGCAGTGCATGATAGAAACGTGATGTGTGCATGATGAGTTACGTGAGCAGAGTATGATCAGCCACGTGATCAGTGCATGAGTGCCACGTGATCAGTGCATGTTATGTCACGTGACAGGTGTGTGATCAGCCACGTGAACAGTGCATGAGTGCCACGTGATCAGTGCATGTTATGTCACGTGACAGGTGTGTGATCAGCCACGTGAACAGTGCATGTTCAGCCACGTATTCAGTGCATGATAGCCACGTGATCAGTGCATGATCAGTTACGTCAGCAGTGTATGATCAGCCACGTGATCAGTGCATGGTCAGACACGTGAACAGGGCCTGCTGAGCTGCGTGATTACTGTCTGCTCATCTGCTTCACAATTGCCAGCTGAGCTGCACGATTCCTGCCTGTCATCTGCTTGACAATTGCCAGCTGTGCTGCGTAATTCCTGCATGCTCATCTGCTTGATTATTGCCAGCTGAGGAGCATGATTCCTCACAGCTGAGTTCCATGATTATTGCCTGCTGACTGTTTGATTCGTGCCTACTCAGCTCTTTGTTTATTGCCTCCAGAGGCACATGATCAGTGTATGATAGCAAACATGATCAGCGCATGGTCAGTCACATGATCAGCACCATTAAGTCACGTGATCACTACATGATAGTCATGTGATTAGTCCATGCTCAGTCACGGTATCAGTGCATGATCAGCCACGTGATCAGTGCATGATCTGTCACATGATTAGTTTATGATCATCCACGTGATCAGTGCATGGGCAGTCATGTGATCAGTGCATGATCAGTCACGTGATCAGTGCATGATCCGTCACATGATGGGTGTATGATCATTCAGGTGACCTGTACATGGTAGATACATGATAATTGAATGATCAGCCACGTGAGTACTGCATGATAGCCACGTGATCAGTGCATGATCAGTCACCTGATGGGTGTATGATCATTCAGGTGACCTGTACATTGTAGCTACATGATCATTGCATGATCAGCCACGTGAGTAGTGCACGATAGCCACGTGATTAGTGCATGATCAGTCACGTGATCAGTGCATGATCAGTCATGTGACCAGTACATGGTAGCTGCGTGATCATCGCATGATCAGCCATGTGAGCAGTGCATGATCAGTCACCTGATGGGTGTACGATCATTCACGTGACCTGTAAATGGTAGCTGCATGATCATTGCATGATCAGTCACGTGAGTAGTGCATGATAGCCATGTGATCAGTGCATGATCAGTCACCTGATGGGTGTATGATCATTCAGGTGACCTGTACATGGTAGCTACATGATCATTGCATGATCAGCCACGTGAGTAGTGCATGATAGCCACGTGATCAGTGCGTGATCAGCCACGTGATCAGTGCATAATCAGTCACGTGATCAGTGCATGGTCAGTCACGTGATCAGTGCATGATCATCCACGTGATCAGTGCATGATCAGTCACATGATCAGTGCATGATCAGCCACGTCACCAGTGCATGAAAACCACGTGAGCAGTGCATACAATTACGTGATCAGTGCATGCGCAATCACGTGATCAGTGCATGAGAGCCACGTGATCAGTGCATGATCATTCACGTGATAGGTGTGTGATCAGCAACGTGAACAGTGCATGCTCAGTCACGTGATCAGGGCCTGCTGAGCTGCGTGATTACTGTCTGCTCATCTGCTTGACAATTGCCAGCTGAGCTGTACGATTCCTGCCTGTCATCTCCTTGACAATTGTCACCTGTGCTGCATAATTGCTGTCTGCTCATCTACTTGATTATTGCCAGCTGAGCAGCATGATTTCTCAGAGCTGAGTTCCATGATTATAGCCTGCTGACTGATTCCTGCCTACTCAGCTCTTTGTTCATTGCCTCCAGTTGCACTGATCAGTGTGTGACACCAAACATGATCAGCACATGATCAGTCACATGATGAATGCATGATAAGCCACGTGATCAGTGCATGATCAATTACGTGATCAGTGCATGATCAGTCATGTGACCAGTACATGGTAGCTGCGTGATCACTGCATGATCAGCCACGTGAGCAGTGCATGATAGCCACGTGATCAGTGCATGATCAGTCACGTGATCAGTGCATGATCAGTCACGTATTCAGTGCATGATCAGCCTTGTGATCAGTGCATGATCAATTACGTGATCAGTGCATGCTCACTCACGGGACCATTACATGGTAGCTACGTGATCAGTGCATGATCAATTACGTTATCAGTGCATGATCAGTTACGTGAGCAGTGTATGATCAGCCACGTGATCAGTGCATGGTCAGACACGTGAACAGTGTATGATTAGCCAGGTGATCAGTGCATGATATCCACGTGATCAGTGCATGATCAATCACGTGATCAGAATATGATCAGCCAGGTGAACAGAGCATGCTCAGTCACGTGATCAGGGCCTGCTGAGCTGCGTGATTACTGTCTGCTCATCTGCTTGACAATTGCCAGCTGTGCTGTGTAATTCCTGCCTGCTCAGCTGCTTGATTATTGCCAGCTGAGCAGCATGATTCCTCTCAGCTGAGTTCCATGATTATTGCCTGCTGACTGTTTGATTCGTGCCTACTCAGCTCTTTGTTTATTGCCTCCAGAGGCACATGATCAGTGTATGATAGCAAACATGCTCAGCGCATGATCAGTCACATGGTCAGCGCCATTAAGTCACATGATAAGTACATGATAGTCATGTGATCAGTCCATGCTCAGTCACGGTATCAGTGCATGATCAGCCACGTGATCAGTTCATGATAGCCACGTGATCATTGCATGATAGCCACGTGATCAGTGCATGATCAGCCAGGTGATCAGTCAATGACTGCTACGTGATCAGTTCATGATTAGTCACGTGATCTGTGCATGACCAGGCAGGTGATCAGTGTATGATCAGTCACGTGACCGGTACAAGGTAGCTACATGATCATTGCATGATCAGCCACGTGAGTAGTGCATGATAGCCACGTGATCAGTGTATGATCAGTCACCTGATGGGTGTATGATCAGTCACGTGACCGGTACATGGTAGCTACATGATCATTGCATGATCAGTCACGTGAGTAGTGCATGATAGCCACGTGATCAGAGCATGATCAGTGAGGTGATCAGTGCATGATCAGTCATGTAATCTGTGCATGACCAGGCACGTGATCAGTGTATATCCAGCCCTGTGATGAGTGCATGATAAGTCACGTGATCAGTGCATGATCAGCCACATGATCAGTGCATGATCAATTACGTCATCAGTGCATGTTCAGACACATGATCAGTGCATGATCAGTCACGTGACCAGTACATGGTAGCTGCGTGATCAGTGTATGACCAGCCAAGTGATCAGTGCATGATAGCCACGTGATCAGTGCATGATCAGTCACGTGATCAGTGCATGATCAGTCACGTGTTCAGTGCATGTTCAGACACATGATCAGTGCATGATCAGTCACGTGACCAGTACATGGTAGCTGCGTGATCATTGCATGATCAGCCACGTTAGCAGTGCATGGTAGCCACGTGATCAGTGCTTGATCAGCCACGTGATCAGTGCATGATCAATTACGTGATCTGTGCATGATCAGTCTCGTGACCAGTATATGGTAGCTACGTGAACATTGCATGACCAGCCAGGTGAGAAGTACAAGATAGCCACCTGATGTGTGCATGATCAGTCAGGTAATCTGTGCATGATCAGTCACGTGATCAGTGCAGGATTAATTACGTGATCAGTGCATGATCAGTCACGTGATCAGTGCATGATCAGTCACGTGATCAATACATGATCAGTCACGTGAACAGTGCATGATCATTTACGTGATCTGTGCATGATCAGTCACGTGACCAGTATATGGTAGCTACGTGATCATTCCATGACGAGCCACGTGAGCAGTGCATGATAGAAACGTGATGTGTGCATGATGAGTTACGTGAGCAGAGTATGATCAGCCACGTGATCAGTGCATGAGTGCCACGTGATCAGTGCATGTTATGTCACGTGACAGGTGTGTGATCAGCCACGTGAACAGTGCATGAGTGCCACGTGATCAGTGCATGATATGTCACGTGACAGGTGTGTGATCAGCCACGTGAACAGTGCATGTTCAGCCACGTGATCAGTGCATGATCAGTTACGTCAGCAGTGTATGATCAGCCACGTGATCAGTGCATGGTCAGACACGTGAACAGGGCCTGCTGAGCTGCGTGATTACTGTCTGCTCATCTGCTTGACAATTGCCAGCTGAGCTGCACGATTCCTGCCTGTCATCTGCTTGACAATTGCCAGGTGTGCTGCGTAATTCCTGCCTGCTCAGCTGCTTGATTATTGCCAGCTGAGGAGCATGATTCCTCACAGCTGAGATCCATGATTATTGCCTGCTGACTGTTTGATTCGTGCCTACTCAGCTCTTTGTTTATTGCCTCCAGAGGCACATGATCAGTGTATGATAGCAAACATGATCAGCGCATGGTCAGTCACATGATCAGCGCCATTAAGTCACGTGATCACTATATGATAGTCATGTGATCAGTCCATGCTCAGTCACGGTATCAGTGCATGATCAGCCACGTGATCAGTGCATGATCTGTCACATGATTAGTGTATGATCATCCACGTGATCAGTGCATGGGCAGTCATGTGATCAGTGCATGATCAGTCACGTGATCAGTGCATGATCAGTCACGTGATGGGTGTATGATCATTCAGGTGACCTGTACATGGTAGATACATGATAATTGCATGATCAGCCACGTGAGTACTGCATGATAGCCACGTGATCAGTGCATGATCAGTCACCTGATGGGTGTATGATCATTCAGGTGACCTGTACATTGTAGCTACATGATCATTGCATGATCAGCCACGTGAGTAGTGCACGATAGCCACGTGATCACTGCATGAACAGTCACCTGATGGGTGTATGATCATTCAGGTGACCTGTACATGGTAGCTACATGATCATTGCATGATCAGCCACGTGAGTAGTGCAGGATAGCCACGTGATCACTGCATGATCAGTCACGTGATCAGTGCATGATCAGTCATGTGACCAGTACATGGTAGCTGCGTGATCATCGCATGATCAGCCATGTGAGCAGTGCATGATCAGTCACCTGATGGGTGTATGATCATTCACGTGACCTGTATATGGTAGCTGCATGATCATTGCATGATCAGCCACGTGAGTAGTGCATGATAGCCATGTGATCAGTGCATGATCAGTCACCTGATGGGTGTATGATCATTCAGGTGACCTGTACATGGTAGCTACATGATCATTGCATGATCAGCCACGTGAGTAGTGCATGATAGCCACGTGATCACTGCAGGATCAGTCACGTGATCAGTGCATGATCAGTCATGTGGCCAGTACATGGTAGCTGCGTGATCATCGCATGATCAGTCACGAAGGCAGTGCATGATAGCCACGTGATCAGTACATGATCAGACACGAGATCAGTGCATAATCAGTCACGTGATCAGTGCATGATCAGCCACGTGATCAGTGCATGACCACGCACGTGATCAGTGTATGTCCAGACAAGTGATCAGTGCAGGATAGCCACATGATCTGTGCATGATCAGTCACGTGATCAGTGCATGGTCAGTCACGTGATCAGTGCATGATCTGTCACATGATTAGTGTATGATCATCCACGTGATCAGTGCATGGGCAGTCATGTGATCAGTGCATGATATAGACGTGATCAGTGCATGATCAGTCTCGTGATCAGTGCATGATAGCCACGTGATCAGTGCATGATCAGTCACCTGATTGGTGTATGATCATTCACGTAACCTGTACATGGTAGCTACATGATCATTGCATGATCAGCCACGTGAGTAGTGCATGATAGCCACGTGATCACTGCATGATCAGTCACTTGATCAGTGCATGATCAGTCATGTGACAAGTACATGGTAGCTGCGTGATCATCGCATGATCAGTCACGTGAGCAGTGCATGATAGCCACGTGAGCAGTGCATGACCAGGCACGTGATCAGTGTATGTCCAGCTAAGTGATCAGTGCATGATAGCCACGTGATCAGTGCATGATCAGTCACGTGATCAGTGTATGATCAGCCAAGTGATCAGTGCATGATCAACCACATGATCAGTGCATGATCAATTACGTGATCAGTGCATGATCAATCACGTGACCAGTACTCACGTGACCAGTACATGGTAGCTACGTGATCATTGCCTGATCAGCCACGTGAGCAGTGCATGATAGCCACGTGATCAGTGCATGATCAGCCATGTGATCAGTGCCTGATCAGTCACGTGATCAGTGCATGGTCAGTCACGTGATCAGTGCATGATCATCCACGTGATCAGTGCATGTGGAGTCATGTAGTCAATGGATGATAGCGCCGTGATCAGTTCACGATCAGTCCCGTGATGAGTGTATGATCAGCCAAGTGATCAGTGCAAGATAGCTACGTGATCGGTGCATGATCAGTCACATGATCAGTGCATGATGTGTCACGTGATAGGTGTGTGATCAGCCATGTGAACAGTGCATGCTCAGTCACTTGATCAGGGCCTGCTGAGCTGCGTGATTACTGTCTGCTCATCTGCTTGACAATTTCCAGCTGAGCTGCACGATTCCTGCCTGTCATGTCCTTGACAATTGCCACCTGTGCTGCGTAATTCCTGCCTGCTCATCTACTTGATTATTGCCAGCTGAGCAGCATGATTTCTCAGAGCTGAGTTCCATGATTATAGCCTGCTGACTGATTCCTGCCTACTCAGCTCTATGTTCATTGCCTCCAGAGGCACATGATCAGTGTGTGACACCAAACATGATCAGCACATGATCAGTCACATGATCAATGCATGATAAGCCAGGTGATCAGTGCATGATCAATTATGTGATCAGTGTATGATCAGTCATGTGACCAGTACATGGTAGCTACGTGATCATTGCATGATCAGCCACGTGAGCAGTGCATGATAGCCACGTGATCAGTGCATGGTCAGTCACGTGATCTGTGCATGAACAGTCACGTGATCTGTGCATGATCAGTCACGTGATCAGTGCATGATCAATTACCTGATCAGTGCATGATCAGTCACGTGACCAGTGCATGGTAGCTACGTGATCATTGCATGATCAGCCACGTGATCAGTGCATGATAGCCACGTGATCAGTGCATGATATCCACGTGATCAGTGCAGGATAGCCACGTGATCACTTCATGATTATTCACGTGATCTGTACATGATCAGTCACGTGAACAGTGCATGATCAGTCATGTGATCAGTGTATGACCAGCCAAGTGATCAGTGCATGATAGCCACGTGATCAGTGCATGATCAGTCAGGTGATCAGTGTATGACCAGCCTATTGATCAGTGCATGATAGCCACGTGATCTGTGCATGATCAGTCACGTGATCAGTGCATGATCAGTCACGTGATCAGTGTATGATCAGCCACGTGATCAGTGCATGATCAGCCAAATGATAAGTGCATGATCAATTACATGATCAGTGCATGATCAGCCACCTGATCAGTGCATGATCAGTCAGGTGATCAGTACATGATCAGTCACGTGAACAGTGCATGCTCATTTACGTGATCTGAGCATGATCAGTCACGTGACCAGTATATGGTAGCTACGTGATCATTCCGTGACGAGCCACGTGAGCAGTGCATGATAGAAACGTGTTGTGTGCATGATGAGATACGTGAGCAGAGTATGATCAGCCACGTGAACAGTGCATGAGTGCCACGTGATCAGTGCATGATATGTCACGTGGCAGGTGTGTGATCAGCCACGTGAACAGTGCATGTTCAGCCACGTATTCAGTGCATGATAGCCAAGTGATCAGTTCATGATCAGTTACGTGACCAGTGTATGATCAGCCACGTGATCAGTGCATGGTCAGACACGTGAACAGTGTATGATCAGCCACGTGATAAGTGCATATTATCCAAGTGATCAGTGCATGATCAATCACGTGATCAGTGTATGATCAGCCACGTGAACAGTGCATGCTCAGTCACGTGATCAGGGCCTGCTGAGCTGCGTGATTCCTGTCTGCTCATCTGCTTGACAATTGCCAGCTGAGCTGCACGATTCCTGCCTCTCATCTGCTTGAAAATTGCCAGCTGTGCTGCGTAATTCCTGCCTGCTCAGCTGCTTGATTATTGCCAGCTGAGCAGCTTGATTCCTCACAACTGAGTTCCATGATTATTGCCTGCTGACTGTTTGATTCGTGCCTACTCAGCTCTTTGTTTATTGCCTTCAGAGGCACATGATCAGTGTATGATAGCAAACATGATCAGGGCATGATCAGTCACATCATCAGCGCAATAAGTCACGTGATCACTACATGATAGTCATGTGATCAGTCCATGCCAAGTCACGGGATCAGTGCCTGATCAGCCACGTGATCAGTGCATGATCTGTCACATGATTAGTGTATGATCACCCACGTGATCAGTGCATGGGCAGTCATGTGATCAGTGCATGATATAGACATGATCAGTGCATGATCAGTCTCGTGATCAGTGCATGATAGCCACGTGATCAGTGCATGATCAGTCACCTGATGGGTGTATGATCATTCACGTGACCTGTACATGGTAGCTACATGATCACTGCATGATCAACCACGTGAGTAGTGCATGATAGCCACGTGATCACTGCATGATCAGACACAAGATCAGTGCATGATCAGTCATGTGACCAGTACATTGTAGGTGCGTGATCATCGCATAATCAGCCACGTGAGCAGTGCATGATAGACACGTGATCAGTGCATGATCAGACACGAGATCAGTGCATGATCAGTCACGTGATCAGTGCATGATCAGCCACGTGATCAGTGCATGACCAGGCACGTGATCAGTGTATGTCCAGCCAAGTGATCAGTACATGATAGCCACGTGATCAGTGCATGATCAGTCACATGATCAGTGCATGATCAGTCAAGTGATAGGTGTGTGATCAGCCATGTGAACAGTGCATGCTCAGTCACGTGATCAGGGCCTGCTGAGCTGCGTGATTACTGTCTGCTCATCTGCTTGACAATTTCCAGCTGAGCTGCACGATTCCTGCCTGTCATGTCCTTGACAATTGCCACCTGTGCTGCGTAATTCCTGCCTGCTCATCTACTTGATTATTGCCAGCTGAGCAGCATGATTTCTCAGAGCTGAGTTCCATGATTATAGCCTGCTGACTGATTCCTGCCTACTCAGCTCTATGTTCATTGCCTCCAGAGGCACATGATCAGTGTGTGACACCAAACATGATCAGCACATGATCAGTCATATAATCAATGCATGATAAGCCAGGTGAACAGTGCATGATCAATTATGTGATCAGTGCATGATCAGTCATGTGACCAGTACATGGTAGCTGTGTGATCATTGCATGATTAGCCACGTGAGCAGTGCATGATAGCCACGTGATCAGTGCGTGATCAGTCACGTGATCTGTGCATGATCAGTCACGTGATCTGTGCATGATCAGTCACGTGATCAGTGCATGATCAATTACCTGATCAGTGCATGATCAGTCACGTGACAAGTGCATGGTAGCTACGTGATCATTGCATGATCAGCCACGTGATAAGTGCATGATAGCCACCTGATCAGTGCATGATAGCCACGTTATCAGTGCATGATCATTCACGTGACCAGTACATGGTAGCTACATGATCATTGCATGATCATCCACGTGATCAGAGCATGTGGAGTCATGTAGACAATGCATGATAGCGCCATGATCAGTGCACGATCAGTCCCGTGATGACTGTATGATCAGCCAAGTGATAAGTGCAAGATAGCTACGTGATCAGTGCATGATCAGCCACGTCATCAGTGCATGATAGCCACGTGAGCAGTGCATACAATTACGTGATCAGTGCATGCGTAATCACGTGATCAGTGCATGGGAGCCACGTGATCAGTGCATGATAGCCACGTTATCAGTGCATGATCATTCACGTGACCTGTACATGGTAGCTACATGATCATTGCATGATCATCCACCTGATCAGTGCATGTGGAGTCATGTAGACAATGCATGATAGCGCCATGATCAGTGCACGATCAGTCCCGTGATGACTGTATGATCAGCCAAGTGATAAGTGCAAGATAGCTACGTGATCAGTGCATGATCAGCCACGTCATCAGTGCATGATAGCCACGTGAGCAGTGCATACAATTACGTGATCAGTGCATGCGTAATCACGTGATCAGTGCATGGGAGCCACGTGATCAGTGCATGATTATTCATGTGATAGGTGTGTGATAAGCCACATGAACAGTGCATGCTCAGTCAGGTGATACGGGCCTGCTGAGCTGCGTGATTACTGTCTGCTCATGTGCTTGACAACTGCCAGCTGAGCTGTACGATTCCTGCCTGTCATCTCCTTGACCATTGCCACCTGTGCTGCATAATTCCTGCCTGCTCATCTACTTGATTATTGCCAGCTGAGCAGCATGATTTCTCAAAGCTGAGTTCCATGATTATAGCCTGGTGACTGATTCCTGCCTACTCAGCTCTTTGTACATTGCCTGCAGATGCACATGATCAGTGTGTGACACCAAACATGATCAGCACATGATCAGTCACATGATCAATGCATGATAAGCCAGGTGATCAATGTATGATCAATTACGTGATCAGTGCATGATCAGTCATGTGACCAGTACATGGTAGCTGCGTGATCATTGCATGATCAGCCACGTGAGCAGTGCATGATAGCCACGTGATTAGTGCATGATCAGTCACGTGATCAGTGCATGATCAGTCACATGTTCAGTGCATGATCAGCCACGTGATCAGTGCATGATCAATTACGTGATCAGTGCATGATCAGTTACGTGAGCAGTGTATGATCAGCCGTGTGGTCAGTGCATGGTCAGACACGTGAACAGTGTATGATCAGCCACGTGATCAGTGCATGATATCCAAGTGATCAGTGCATGATCAATCACGTGATCTGTGTATGATCAGCCAGGTGAACAGTGCATGCTCAGTCACGTGATCAGGGCCTGCTGAGCTGCGTGATGCCTGTCTGCTCATCTGCTTGACAATTGCCAGCTGAGCTGCATGATTCCTGCCTGTCATCTGCTTGACAATTGCCAGCTGTGCTGTGTAATTCCTGCCTGCTCAGCTGCTTGATTATTGCCAGCTGAGCAGCATGATTCCTCACAGCTGAGTTCCATGATTATTGCCTGCTGACTGTTTGATTCGTGCCTACTCAGCTCTTTGTTTATTGCCTCCAGAGGCACATGATCAGTGTATGATAGCAAACATGATCAGCGCATGATCAGTCACATGATCAGCGCCATTAAGTCACGTGATCACTACATGATAGTCATGTGATCAGTCCATGTTCAGTCACGGTATCAGTGCATGATCAGCCACGTGATCAGTGCATGATAGCCACGTGATCATTGCATGATACCCACTTGATCAGTGCATGATCAGCCAGGTGGTCAGTACATGATAGCTACCTAATCAGTTCATGGTTAGTCACCTGATCTGTGCATGACCAGGCAGGTGATCAGTGTATGATCAGCCACGTTAACAGTGCAATATAGCCACGTGATCAGTGCATGATCAGTCACCTGATGGGTGTATGATCGGTCACGTGACCGGTACATGGTAGCTTCATGTTCATTGCATGATCAGCCACGTGATCAGTGCATGATAGCCACTTGATCAGGGCATGATCAGTCACGTGACCAGTACAGGATCAGTCACGTGAGCAGTGTATGATCAGCCACGTGATCAGTGCATTGTCAGACACGTGAACATTGTATGATCAGCCACGTGATCAGTGCATGATATCCAAGTGATCAGTGCATGATCAATCACGTGATCAGTGTATGATCAGCCACGTGAGCAGTGCATGCTCAGTCACGTGATCAGGGCCTGCTGAGCTGCGTGATTTCTCAGAGGTGAGTTCCATGATTATAGCCTGCTGACTGATTCCTGCCTACTCAGCTCTATGTTCATTGCCTCCAGAGGCACATGATCAGTGTGTGACACCAAACATGATCAGCACATGATCAGTCACATGATCAATGCATGATAAGCCAGGTGCACAGTGCATGATCAATTTTTTGATCAGTGCATGATCAGTCATGTGACCAGTACATGGTAGCTGCGTGATCATTGCATGATCAGCCACGTGAGCAGTGCATGATAGCCACGTGATCAGTGCATGATCAGTCACGTGATCTGTGCATGATCAGTCACGTGATCTGTGCATGATCAGTCACGTGATCAGTGCATGATCAATTACCTGATCAGTGCATGATCAGTCACGTGACCAGTGCATGGTAGCTACGTGATCATTGCATGATCAGCCACGTGATCAGTGCATGATAGCCACGTGATCAGTGCATGATAGCCACGTGATCAGTGCATGATCAGTCATGTGATACGTGTGTGATCAGCCACATGATCAGTGCATGATATCCACGTGATCAGTGCAGGATAGCCACGTGATCACTTCATGATTATTCACGTGATCTGTACATGATCAGTCACGTGATACGTGTGTGATCAGCCACCGGATCAGTGCGTGATGAGCCATGTGATCAGTGCAGGATCAATTGTGTGATCAGTGCATGATCAGTCACGTGATCAGTGCATGATCACTCACGTGATCAGTGTATGATCAGCCACGTGATCAGTGCATGATCAGCCAAATGATAAGTGCATGATCAATTACGTGATCAGTGCATGATCAGCCACGTGATCGGTGCATGATCAGTCACGTGATCAGTACATGATCAGTCACGTAAACAGTGCATGATCATTTACGTGATCTGTGCATGATCAGTCACGTGACCAGTATATGGTAGCTACGTGATCATTCCATGACGAGCCACGTGAGCAGTGCATGATAGAAACGTGATGTGTGCATGATGAGTTACGTGAGCAGAGTATGATCAGCCACGTGATCAGTGCATGAGTGCCACGTGATCAGTGCATGTTATGTCACGTGACAGGTGTGTGATCAGCCACGTGAACAGTGCATGTTCAGCCACGTATTCAGTGCATGATAGCCACGTGATCAGTGCATGATCAGTTACGTGAGCAGTGTATGATCAGCCACGTGATCAGTGCATGGTCAGACACGTGAACAGTGTATGATCAGCCACGTGATCAGTGCATGATATCCACGTGATCAGTGCATGATAGCCACGTGATCAGTGCATGAGAGCCACGTGATCAGTCCATGATCAGTCACGTGATACATGTGTGATCAGCCACGTGATCACTGCATGATGAGCCACGTGATAAGTGCAGGATCAATTACGTGATCAGTGCATGATCAGTCACGTGACCAGTACATGGTTGGTACGTGATCGTTGCATGATCAGCCACGTGAGCAGGGCATGAAAGCCACGTGATCAGTGCATGATCAGTCAAATGTTCAGTGCATGATCAGTCATGTAATCTGTGCATGACCAGGCACGTGATCAGTGTATGACCAGCCAAGTGATCAGTGCATGATAGCCACGTGATCAGTGCATGATCAGTCACGTGATCAGTGGATGATTAGCCACGTGATCAGTGCAAGATCAGCCACCTGATCAGTGCATGATCAATTACGTGATCAGTGCCTGATAAGTCACGTGACCAGTATATGGTAGCTAGGTGATCATTGCATGATCAGCCACATGAGCCGTGCATGATAGCCACGAGATCAGTGCATGATCAGTCACGTGATCAGTGCATGATCACTCTCCTTAATAGTGCATGATAAGTCACCTGATCAGTGCATGAACGATTACGTGATCAGTGCATGATCACTCACGTGACCAGTACATGGTAGCTACGTGATCATTACATGAACAGCCGCGTGAGCAGTGCATGATAGCCACGTGATCAGTGCATGATCTGTGACATGATCAGTGTATGATCATCCGGGTGATCAGTGCATGGGCAGTCATGTGATCAGTGCATGATATAGACGTGATCAGTGCATGATCAGTCTCGTGATCAGTGTATGATCAACCACGTGATCAGTGCATGATAGCCAACTGATCAGTGGATGATCCGTCACGTGATCAGTGCATGGTCAGTCACGTGATCATTGCATGATCAGTCACGTGATCAGTGCATGATCAGTCACGTGATCAGTGGATGATCAGCCACGTGATCAGTGCATGATCAGCCATATGATGAGTGCATGATCAATTACGTGATCAGTGCATGATAAGTCACGTGACCAGTATATAGTAGCTAGGTGATCATTGCATGATCAGCCACATGAGCCGTGCATGATAGCCACGAGATCAGTGCATGATCAGTCACGTGATCAGTGCATGGTCAGTCACGTGATCAGTGCATGATCAGTCACGTGATCAGTGCATGATCAGTCACGTGATCTGTGTATGATCAGCCACGTGATCAGTGCATGATCAGTCTCGTGATCAGTGCATGATAGCCACGTGATCAGTGCATGATCAGTCACCTGATGGGTGTATGATCATTCACGTGACCTGTACATGGTAGCTACATGATCACTGCATGATCAACCACGTGAGTAGTGCATGATAGCCACGTGATCACTGCATGATCAGACACGAGATCAGTGCATGATCAGTCATGTGACCAGTACATTGTAGGTGCGTGATCATCGCATAATCAGCCACGTGAGCAGTGCATGATAGACACGTGATCAGTGCATGATCAGACACGAGATCAGTGCATGATCAGTCACGTGATGAGTGCATGATCAGCCACGTGATCAGTGCATGACCAGGCACGTGATCAGTGTATGTCCAGCCAAGTGATCAGTACATGATAGCCACGTGATCAGTGCATGATCAGTCACATGATCAGTGCATGATCAGTCAAGTGATAGGTGTGTGATCAGCCATGTGAACAGTGCATGCTCAGTCACGTGATCAGGGCCTGCTGAGCTGCGTGATTACTGTCTGCTCATCTGCTTGACAATTTCCAGCTGAGCTGCACGATTCCTGCCTGTCATGTCCTTGACAATTGCCACCTGTGCTGCGTAATTCCTGCCTGCTCATCTACTTGATTATTGCCAGCTGAGCAGCATGATTTCTCAGAGCTGAGTTCCATGATTATAGCCTGCTGACTGATTCCTGCCTACTCAGCTCTATGTTCATTGCCTCCAGAGGCACATGATCAGTGTGTGACACCAAACATGATCAGCACATGATCAGTCATATAATCAATGCATGATAAGCCAGGTGAACAGTGCATGATCAATTATGTGATCAGTGCATGATCAGTCATGTGACCAGTACATGGTAGCTGTGTGATCATTGCATGATTAGCCACGTGAGCAGTGCATGATAGCCACGTGATCAGTGCGTGATCAGTCACGTGATCTGTGCATGATCAGTCACGTGATCTGTGCATGATCAGTCACGTGATCAGTGCATGATCAATTACCTGATCAGTGCATGATCAGTCACGTGACAAGTGCATGGTAGCTACGTGATCATTGCATGATCAGCCACGTGATAAGTGCATGATAGCCACCTGATCAGTGCATGATAGCCACGTTATCAGTGCATGATCATTCACGTGACCAGTACATGGTAGCTACATGATCATTGCATGATCATCCACGTGATCAGAGCATGTGGAGTCATGTAGACAATGCATGATAGCGCCATGATCAGTGCACGATCAGTCCCGTGATGACTGTATGATCAGCCAAGTGATAAGTGCAAGATAGCTACGTGATCAGTGCATGATCAGCCACGTCATCAGTGCATGATAGCCACGTGAGCAGTGCATACAATTACGTGAACAGTGCATGCGTAATCACGTGATCAGTGCATGGGAGCCACGTGATCAGTGCATGATTATTCACGTGATAGGTGTGTGATAAGCCACATGAACAGTGCATGCTCAGTCAGGTGATAAGGGCCTGCTGAGCTGCGTGATTACTGTCTGCTCATGTGCTTGACAACTGCCAGCTGAGCTGTACGATTCCTGCCTGTCATCTCCTTGACCATTGCCACCTGTGCTGCATAATTCCTGCCTGCTCATCTACTTGATTATTGCCAGCTGAGCAGCATTTCTCAAAGCTGAGTTCCATGATTATAGCCTGGTGACTGATTCCTGCCTACTCAGCTCTTTGTACATTGCCTGCAGATGCACATGATCAGTGTGTGACACCAAACATGATCAGCACATGATCAGTCACATGATCAATGCATGATAAGCCAGGTGATCAATGCATGATCAATTACGTGATCAGTGCATGATCAGTCATGTGACCAGTACATGGTAGCTGCGTGATCATTGCATGATCAGCCACGTGAGCAGTGCATGATAGCCACGTGATCAGTGCATGATCAGTCACGTGATCAGTGCATGATCAGTCACATGTTCAGTGCATGATCAGCCACGTGATCAGTGCATGATCAATTACGTGATCAGTGCATGATCAGTTACGTGAGCAGTGTATGATCAGCCGTGTGATCAGTGCATGGTCAGACACGTGAACAGTGTATGATCAGCCACGTGATCAGTGCATGATATCCAAGTGATCAGTGCATGATCAATCACGTGATCAGTGTATGATCAGCCAGGTGAACAGTGCATGCTCAGTCACGTGATCAGGGCCTGCTGAGCTGCGTGATGCCTGTCTGCTCATCTGCTTGACAATTGCCAGCTGAGCTGCATGATTCCTGCCTGTCATCTGCTTGACAATTGCCAGCTGTGCTGTGTAATTCCTGCCTGCTCAGCTGCTTGATTATTGCCAGCTGAGCAGCATGATTCCTCACAGCTGAGTTCCATGATTATTGCCTGCTGACTGTTTGATTCGTGCCTACTCAGCTCTTTGTTTATTGCCTCCAGAGGCACATGATCAGTGTATGATAGCAAACATGATCAGCGCATGATCAGTCACATGATCAGCGCCATTAAGTCACGTGATCACTACATGATAGTCATGTGATCAGTCCATGTTCAGTCACGGTATCAGTGCATGATCAGCCACGTGATCAGTGCATGATAGCCACGTGATCATTGCATGATACCCACTTGATCAGTGCATGATCAGCCAGGTGGTCAGTACATGATAGCTACCTAATCAGTTCATGGTTAGTCACCTGATCTGTGCATGACCAGGCAGGTGATCAGTGTATGATCAGCCACGTTAACAGTGCAATATAGCCACGTGATCAGTGCATGATCAGTCACCTGATGGGTGTATGATCGGTCACGTGACCGGTACATGGTAGCTTCATGTTCATTGCATGATCAGCCACGTGATCAGTGCATGATAGCCACTTGATCAGGGCATGATCAGTCACGTGACCAGTACAGGATCAGTCACGTGAGCAGTGTATGATCAGCCACATGATCAGTGCATTGTCAGACACGTGACATTGTATGATCAGCCACGTGATCAGTGCATGATATCCAAGTGATCAGTGCATGATCATCACGTGATCAGTGTATGATCAGCCACGTGTGCAGTGCATGCTCAGTCACGTGATCAGGCCTGCTGAGCTGCGTGATTTCTCAGAGGTGAGTTCCATGATTATAGCCTGCTGACTGATTCCTGCCTACTCAGCTCTATGTTCATTGCCTCCAGAGGCACATGATCAGTGTGTGACACCAAACATGATCAGCACATGATCAGTCACATGATCAATGCATGATAAGCCAGGTGAACAGTGCATGATCAATTATGTGATCAGTGCATGATCAGTCATGTGACCAGTACATGGTAGCTGCGTGATCATTGCATGATCAGCCACGTGAGCAGTGCATGATAGCCACGTGATCAGTGCATGATCAGTCACGTGATCTGTGCATGATCAGTCACGTGATCTGTGCATGATCAGTCACGTGATCAGTGCATGATCAATTACCTGATCAGTGCATGATCAGTCACGTGACCAGTGCATGGTAGCTACGTGATCATTGCATGATCAGCCACGTGATCAGTGCATGATAGCCACGTGATCAGTGCATGATAGCCACGTGATCAGTGCATGATCAGTCACGTGATACGTGTGTGATCAGCCACATGATCAGTGCATGATATCCACGTGATCAGTGCAGGATAGCCACGTGATCACTTCATGATTATTCACGTGATCTGTACATGATCAGTCACGTGATACGTGTGTGATCAGCCACCGGATCAGTGCGTGATGAGCCATGTGATCAGTGCAGGATCAATTATGTGATCAGTGCATGATCAGTCACGTGATCAGTGCATGATCAGTCACGTGATCAGTGTATGATCAGCCACGTGATCAGTGCATGATCAGCCAAATGATAAGTGCATGATCAATTACGTGATCAGTGCATGATCAGCCACGTGATCGGTGCATGATCAGTCACGTGATCAGTACATGATCAGTCACGTGAACAGTGCATGATCATTTACGTGATCTGTGCATGATCAGTCACGTGACCAGTATATGGTAGCTACGTGATCATTCCATGACGAGCCACGTGAGCAGTGCATGATAGAAACGTGATGTGTGCATGATGAGTTACGTGAGCAGAGTATGATCAGCCACGTGATCAGTGCATGAGTGCCACGTGATCAGTGCATGTTATGTCACGTGACAGGTGTGTGATCAGCCACGTGAACAGTGCATGTTCAGCCACGTATTCAGTGCATGATAGCCACGTGATCAGTGCATGATCAGTTACGTGAGCAGTGTATGATCAGCCACGTGATCAGTGCATGGTCAGACACGTGAACAGTGTATGATCAGCCACGTGATCAGTGCCATGATCAGCCAACGTGATCAGTGCATAGATAGCCGACGGTGATCAGTGGACATGATCAGTCCACGTCGATACATGTGTGATCAGCCACGTGATCACTGCATGATGAGCCACGTGATAAGTGCAGGATCAATTACGTGATCAGTGCATGATCAGTCACGTGACCAGTACATGGTTGGTACGTGATCGTTGCATGATCAGCCACGTGAGCAGGGCATGATAGCCACGTGATCAGTGCATGATCAGTCACGTGTTCAGTGCATGATCAGTCATGTAATCTGTGCATGACCAGGCACGTGATCAGTGTATGACCAGCCAAGTGAACAGTGCATGATAGCCACGTGATCAGTGCATGATCAGTCACGTGATCAGTGGATGATTAGCCACGTGATCAGTGCAAGATCAGCCACCTGATCAGTGCATGATCAATTACGTGATCAGTGCCTGATAAGTCACGTGACCAGTATATGGTAGCTAGGTGATCATTGCATGATCAGCCACATGATCCGTGCATGATAGCCACGAGATCAGTGCATGATCAGTCACGTGATCAGTGCATGATCACTCTCCTTAACAGTGCATGATAAGTCACCTGATCAGTGCATGAACGATTACGTGATCAGTGCATGATCACTCACGTGACCAGTACATGGTAGCTACGTGATCATTACATGAACAGCCGCGTGAGCAGTGCATGATAGCCACGTGATCAGTGCATGATCTGTGACATGATCAGTGTATGATCATCCGGGTGATCAGTGCATGGGCAGTCATGTGATCAGTGCATGATATAGACGTGATCAGTGCATGATCAGTCTCGTGATCAGTGTATGATCAACCACGTGATCAGTGCATGATAGCCAACTGATCAGTGCATGATCCGTCACGTGATCAGTGCATGGTCAGTCACGTGATCATTGCATGATCAGTCACGTGATCAGTGCATGATTAGTCACGTGATCAGTGGATGATCAGCCACGTGATCAGTGCATGATCAGCCATATGATGAGTGCATGATCAATTACGTGATCAGTGCATGATAAGTCACGTGACCAGTATATAGTAGCTAGGTGATCATTGCATGATCAGACACATGAGCCGCGCATGATAGCCACGAGATCAGTGCATGATCAGTCACGTGATCAGTGCATGGTCAGTCACGTGATCAGTGCATGATCAGTCACGTGATCAGTGCATGATCAGTCACGTGATCTGTGTATGATCAGCCACGTGATCAGTGCATGATCAGTCACGTGATCAGTGCATGATCAGCCACGTGATGAGTGCATGATCAGTCACGTGATCAGTACATGATCAGTCCACGTGACCAGTATATGGTAGCTACGTGATCATTCCATGACGAGCCACGTGAGCAGTGCATGATAGAAACGTGAGGTGTGCATGATGAGTTACGAGAGCATAGTATGATCAGCCACGTGATCAGTGCACGAGTGCCACGTGATCAGTGCATGATATGTCACGTGACAGGTGTGTGATCAGCCACGTGAACAGTGCATGTCCAGCCAAGTGATCAGTGCATGATAGCCACGTGATCAGTGCATGATCAGTCACGTGATCAGTGTATGATCAGCCAAGTGATCAGTGCATTATCAGCCACATGATCAGTGCATGATCTCACCAGTGATCAGTGGCATGATATCCATGTGACTCAGTGGCATGGATCAATCACGGTGATCAGTGTATGATTCAGCCACGTGAACCAGTGCATGCTCAGCCACGTGATCAGTGGTGATGAGTCTAGCCACTGTGATCAGTGCATGATCAAGTCCAAATGATAATTGCATGATCAATTACGTGATCAGTGCATGATCAGCCACGTGATCGGTGCATGATCAGTCACGTGATCAGTACATGATCAGTCACGTGAACAGTGCATGATCATTTACGTGATCTGTGCATGATCAGTCACGTGACCAGTATATGGTAGCTACGTGATCATTCCATGACGAGCCACGTGAGCAGTGCATGATAGAAACGTGATGTGTGCATGATGAGTTACGTGAGCAGAGTATGATCAGCCACGTGATCAGTGCATGAGTGCCCGTGATCAGTGCATGTTATGTCACGTGACAGGTGTGTGATCAGCCACGTGAACAGTGCATGTTCAGCCACGTATTCAGTGCATGATAGCCACGTGATCAGTGCATGATCAGTTACGTGAGCAGTGTATGATCAGCCACGTGATCAGTGCATGGTCAGACACGTGAACAGTGTATGATCAGCCACGTGATCAGTGCATGATATCCATGTGATCAGTGCATGATCAATCACGTGATCAGTGTATGATCAGCCACGTGAACAGTGCATGCTCAGTCACGTGATCTGGGCCTGCTGAGCTGCGTGATTAGTGTCTGCTCATCTGCTTGACAATTGCCAGCTGAGCTGCACGATTCCTGCCTGTCATCTGCTTGACAATTGCCAGCTGTGCTGTGTAATTCCTGCCTGCTCAGCTGCTTGATTATTGCCAGCTGAGCAGCATGATTCCTCACAGCTGAGTTCCATGATTATTGCCTGCTGACTGTTTGATTCGTGCCTACTCAGCTCTTTTTTATTGCCTCCAGAGGCACATGATCAGTGTATGATAGCAAACATGATCAGCGCATGATCAGTCACATGATCAGCGCCATTAAGTCACGTGATCACTACATGATAGTCATGTGATCAGTCCATGCTCAGTCACGGTATCAGTGCATGATCAGCCACGTGATCAGTGCATGATCTGTCACATGATTAGTGTATGATCATCCACGTGATCAGTGCATGGGCAGTCATGTGATCAGTGCATGATATAGACGTGATCAGTGCATGATCAGTCTCGTGATCAGTGCATGATAGCCACGTGATCAGTGCATGATCAGTCACCTGATGGGTGTATGATCATTCACGTGACCTGTACATGGTAGCTACATGATCATTGCATGATCAGCCAAGTGAGTAGTGCATGATAGCCACGTGATCACTGCATGACAGGCCACGTGAGCAATGCATGATAGCCACGTGATCAGTGCATGATCAGACACGAGATCATTGCATGATCAGTCACGTGATCAGTGCATGATCAGCCACGTGATCAGTGCATGACCAGGCACGTGATCAGTGTATGTCCAGCCAAGTGATCAGTGCATTATAGCCACGTCATCAGTGCATGATCAGTCACATGATCAGTGCATGATCAGTCACGTGATAGGTGTGTGATCATCCACGTGAACAGTGCATGCTCAGTCACGTGATCAGGGCCTGCTGAGCTGCGTGATTACTGTCTGCTCATCTGCTTGACAATTTCCAGCTGAGCTGCACGATTCCTGCCTGTCATCTCCTTGACAATTGCCACCTGTGCTGCGTAATTCCTGCCTGCTCATCTACTTGATTATTGCCAGCTGAGCAGCATGATTTCTCAGAGGTGAGTTCCATGATTATAGCCTGCTGACTGATTCCTGCCTACTCAGCTCTATGTTCATTGCCTCCAGAGGCACATGATCAGTGTGTGACACCAAACATGATCAGCACATGATCAGTCACATGATCAATGCATGATAAGCCAGGTGAACAGTGCATGATCAATTATGTGATCAGTGCATGATCAGTCATGTGACCAGTACATGGTAGCTGCGTGATCATTGCATGATCAGCCACGTGAGCAGTGCATGATAGCCACGTGATCAGTGCATGATCAGTCACGTGATCTGTGCATGATCAGTCACGTGATCTGTGCATGATCAGTCACGTGATCAGTGCATGATCAATTACCTGATCAGTGCATGATCAGTCACGTGACCAGTGCATGGTAGCTACGTGATCATTTGCATGATCAGCCACGTGATCAGTGCATGATAGCCAGTGATCAAGTGCATGATAGCCACATGTGGATCAGTGTAGTTGATCAGCCACGTGATCAGTGCATGCAGTATCACTTCATGCATTCGAGTGATCGTACACTGATCAGTGTGTACGTTGTGACATACGATGTGCGTGATGATGCCACTGATCAGTGGCGTGTATTGATCAGCCATGTGATCTAGTGCAAGATCAGTACTGGTAGTGCATGATCGCCACGTGATCAGGCTATGATCAGGATCACTGTGATCAGTGCATGGAAATCAGTCGAACGTGATAGGTGTGGTGCATTCATCCACGTCATCAGTGCATACAGTCACTGTCAGTGCATGATTCACGTGAAGGTGGTGATATCCACGTGAACAAGTGGCATGCTCAGTCACCTGAAGGGCCTGCTGGCTGCGTGATTACTGTCCTGCTCATCTGCTTGACAATTCCAGCTGAGCTGTACGATTCCTGCCTGTCATCTCCTTGACCATTGCCACCTGTGCTGCATAATTCCTGCCTGCTCATCTACTTGATTATTGCCAGCTGAGCAGCATGATTTCTCAAAGCTGAGTTCCATGATTATAGCCTGTGACTGATTCCTGCCTACTCAGCTCTTTGTACATTGCCTGCAGATGCACATGATCAGTGTGTGACACCAAACATGATCAGCACATGATCAGTCACATGATCAATGCATGATAAGCCAGGTGATCATGTATGATCAATTACGTGATCAGTGCATGATCAGTCATGTGACCAGTACATGGTAGCTGCGTGATCATTGCATGATCAGCCACGTGAGCAGTGCATGATAGCCACGTGATTAGTGCATGATCAGTCACGTGATCAGTGCATGATCAGTCAATGTTCAGTGCATGATCAGCCACGTGATCAGTGCATGATCAATTACGTGATCAGTGCATGATCAGTTACGTGAGCAGTGTATGATCAGCCGTGTGGACAGTGCATGGTCAGACACGTGAACAGTTATGATCGCACGTGATCCAGTGCATGATATCCAGTGATCAGTGCATGATCAATCACGTGAATCAGTGTATGATCAGCCACGTGAACAGTGCATGCTCAGTCACGTGATCCGGGCCTGCTGAGCTGCGTGATTAGTGTCTGCTCATCTGCTTGACAATTGCCAGCTGAGCTGCACGATTCCTGCCTGTCATCTGCTTGACAATTGCCAGCTGTGCTGTGTAATTCCTGCCTGCTCAGCTGCTTGATTTGCCAAGCTGAGCAGCATGATTCCTCACAGCTGAGTTTCCATGATTATTGCCTGCTGACTGTTTGATTCGTGCCTACTCAGCTCTTTGTTTATTGCCTCCAGAGGCACATGATCAGTGTATGATAGCAAAACATGATCAGCGCATGATTCAGTCACATGATCAGCGCCATTAAGTACGTGATCACTACATGATAGTCATGTGATCAGTCCATGCTCCATCACGGTATCAGTGCATGATCAGCCACGTGATCAGTGCATGATAGCCACGTGATCATTGCATGATACCCACTTGATCAGTGCATGATCAGCCAGGTGGTCAGTACATGATAGCTACCTAATCAGTTCATGTTAGTCACCTGATCTGTGCATGACCAGCAGGTGATCAGTGTATGATCAGCCACGTTAACAGTGCAATATAGCCACGTGATCAGTGCATGATCAGTCACCTGATGGGTGTATGATCGGTCACGTGACCGGTACATGGTAGCTTCATGTTCATTGCATGATCAGCCACGTGATCAGTGCATGATAGCCACTTGATCAGGGCATGATCAGTCACGTGACCAGTACAGGATCAGTCACGTGAGCAGTGTATGATCAGCCACGTGATCAGTGCATTGTCAGACACGTGAACATTTGTATGATCAGCCACGTGATCAGTGCATGATATCCAAGTGATCAGTGCATGATCAATCACGTGATCAGTGTATGATCAGCACGTGTGGCAGTGCATGCTCAGTCACGTGATCAGGGCCTGCTGAGCTGCGTGATTTCTCAGAGGTGAGTTCCATGATTAATAGCCTGCTGGACTGATCCTTCTACTCAGCTCTATGTTCATTGCCTCCAGAGGCACATGATCAGTGTGTGACACCAACATGATCAGCACATGATCAGTCACATGATCAATGCATGATAAGCCAGGTGAACAGTGCATGATCAATTATGTGATCAGTGCATGATCAGTCATGTGACCAGTACATGGTAGCTGCGTGATCATTGCATGATCAGCCACGAGAGAAGTGCATGATAGCCACGTGAACAGTGCATGATCAGTCACGTGATCTGTGCATGATCAGTCACGTGATCTGTGCATGATCAGTCACGTGATCAGTGCATGATCAATTACCTGATCAGTGCATGATCAGTCACGTGACCAGTGCATGGTAGCTACGTGATCATTGCATGATCAGCCACGTGATCAGTGCATGATAGCCACGTGATCAGTGCATGATAGCCACGTGATCAGTGCATGATCAGTCACGTGATACGTGTGTGATCAGCCACATGATCAGTGCATGATATCCACGTGATCAGTGCAGGATAGCCACGTGATCACTTCATGATTATTCACGTGATCTGTACATGATCAGTCACGTGATACGTGTGTGATCAGCCACCGGATCAGTGCGTGATGAGCCATGTGATCAGTGCAGGATCAATTATGTGATCAGTGCATGATCAGTCACGTGATCAGTGCATGATCAGTCACGTGATCAGTGTATGATCAGCCACGTGATCAGTGCATGATCAGCCAAATGATAAGTGCATGATCAATTACGTGATCAGTGCATGATCAGCCACGTGATCGGTGCATGATCAGTCACGTGATCAGTACATGATCAGTCACGTGAACAGTGCATGATCATTTACGTGATCTGTGCATGATCAGTCACGTGACCAGTATATGGTAGCTACGTGATCATTCCATGACGAGCCACGTGAGCAGTGCATGATAGAAACGTGATGTGTGCATGATGAGTTACGTGAGCAGAGTATGATCAGCCACGTGATCAGTGCATGAGTGCCACGTGATCAGTGCATGTTATGTCACGTGACAGGTGTGTGATCAGCCACGTGAACAGTGCATGTTCAGCCACGTATTCAGTGCATGATAGCCACGTGATCAGTGCATGATCCAGTTACGTGAGCAGTGTATGATCAGCCACGTGATCAGTGCATGGTCAGACCACGTGAACAGTGTATGATCTAGGCCAACGTGATCAGTGCATGATATCCACGTGCTTCAGTGCAGATAGCCACGTGATAAGTGCATGAGAGCCACGTGATCAGTCCATGATCAGTCACGTGATACATGTGTGATCAGCCACGTGATCACTGCATGATGAGCCACGTGATAAGTGCAGGATCAATTACGTGATCAGTGCATGATCGTCACGTGACCAGTACATGGTTGGTACGTGATCGTTGCATGATCAGCCACGTGAGCAGTGCATGAAAGGCCACGTGATCAGTGCATGACTCAGTCAAATGTTCAGTGCATGATCAGTCATGTAATCTGTGCATGACCAGGCACGTGATCAGTGTATGACCAGCCAATGTGATCAGTGCATGATAGCCACGTGATCAAGTGCATGAAATCAGTCACGTGATCAGTGGATGATTAGCCACGTGATCAGTGCAAGATCAGCCACCTGATCAGTGCATGATCCAATTACGTGATCAGTGCCTGATAAGTCACTGACCAGTATATGGTAGCTAGGTGATCATTGCATGATCAGCCACATGAGCCGTGCATGATAGCCACGAGAATCAGTGCATGATCAGTACGTGATTCAGTGGCATGATCACTCTCCTTAATAGTGCATGATAAGTCCACCTGATCAGTGCATGAACGATTACGTGATCAGTGCATGATCACTCACGTGACCAGTACATGGTAGCTACGTGATCATTACATGAACAGCCGCGTGAGCAGTGCATGATAGCCACGTGATCAGTGCATGATCTGTGACATGATCAGTGTATGATCATCCGGGTGATCAGTGCATGGGCAGTCATGTGATCAGTGCATGATATAGACGTGATCAGTGCATGATCAGTCTCGTGATCAGTGTATGATCAACCACGTGATCAGTGCATGATAGCCAACTGATCAGTGGATGATCCGTCACGTGATCAGTGCATGGTCAGTCACGTGATCATTGCATGATCACAGTCACGTGATCAGTGCATGATCAGTCACGTGAATCAGTGGATGATCAGCCACGTGATCAGTGCATGATCAGCCATATGATGAGTGCATGATCAATTACGTGATCAGTGCATGATAAGTCACGTGACCAGTATATAGTAGCTAGGTGATCATTGCATGATCAGCCAATGAGCCGTGCATGATAGCCACGAGATCAGTGGCATGATCAGTCACGTGATCAGTGCATGGTCAGTCACGTGATCAGTGCATGATCAGTCACGTGATCAGTGCATGATCAGTCACGTGATCTGTGTATGATCAGCCACGTGATCAGTGCATGATCAGTTCTCGTGATCAGTGCATGATAGCCACGTGATCAGTGCATGATCAGTCACCTGATGGGTGTATGATCATTCACGTGACCTGTACATGGTAGCTACATGATCACTGCATGATCAACCACGTGAGTAGTGCATGATAGCCACGTGATCACTGCATGATCAGAACACGAGATCAGTGCATGATCAGTCATGTGACCAGTACATTGTAGGTGCGTGATCATCGCATAATCAGCCACGTGAGCAGTGCATGATAGACACGTGATCAGTGCATGATCAGACACGAGATCAGTGCATGATCAGTCACGTGATGAGTGCATGATCAGCCACGTGATCAGTGCATGACCAGGCACGTGATCAGTGTATGTCCAGCAAGTGATCAGTACATGATAGCCACGTGATCAGTGCATGATCAGTCACATGATCAGTGCATGATCAGTCAAGTGATAGGTGTGTGATCAGCCATGTGAACAGTGCATGCTCAGTCACGTGATCAGGGCCTGCTGAGCTGCGTGATTACTGTCTGCTCATCTGCTTGACAATTTCCAGCTGAGCTGCACGATTCCTGCCTGTCATGTCCTTGACAATTGCCACCTGTGCTGCGTAATTCCTGCCTGCTCATCTACTTGATTATTGCCAGCTGAGCAGCATGATTTCTCAGAGCTGAGTTCCATGATTATAGCCTGCTGACTGATTCCTGCCTACTCAGCTCTATGTTCATTGCCTCCAGAGGCACATGATCAGTGTGTGACACCAACATGATCAGCACATGATCAGTCATATAATCAATGCATGATAAGCCAGGTGAACAGTGCATGATCAATTATGTGATCAGTGCATGATCAGTCATGTGACCAGTACATGGTAGCTGTGTGATCATTGCATGATTAGCCACGTGAGCAGTGCATGATAGCCACGTGATCAGTGCGTGATCAGTCACGTGATCTGTGCATGATCAGTCACGTGATCTGTGCATGATCAGTCACGTGATCAGTGCATGATCAATTACCTGATCAGTGCATGATCAGTCACGTGACAAGTGCATGGTAGCTACGTGATCATTGCATGATCAGCCACGTGATAAGTGCATGATAGCCACCTGATCAGTGCATGATAGCCACGTTATCAGTGCATGATCATTCACGTGACCAGTACATGGTAGCTACATGATCATTGCATGATCATCCACGTGATCAGAGCATGTGGAGTCATGTAGACAATGCATGATAGCGCCATGATCAGTGCACGATCAGTCCCGTGATGACTGTATGATCAGCCAAGTGATAAGTGCAAGATAGCTACGTGATCAGTGCATGATCAGCCACGTCATCAGTGCATGATAGCCACGTGAGCAGTGCATACAATTACGTGAACAGTGCATGCGTAATCACGTGATCAGTGCATGGGAGCCACGTGATCAGTGCATGATTATTCACGTGATAGGTGTGTGATAAGCCACATGAACAGTGCATGCTCAGTCAGGTGATAAGGGCCTGCTGAGCTGCGTGATTACTGTCTGCTCATGTGCTTGACAACTGCCAGCTGAGCTGTACGATTCCTGCCTGTCATCTCCTTGACCATTGCCACCTGTGCTGCATAATTCCTGCCTGCTCATCTACTTGATTATTGCCAGCTGAGCAGCATTTCTCAAAGCTGAGTTCCATGATTATAGCCTGGTGACTGATTCCTGCCTACTCAGCTCTTTGTACATTGCCTGCAGATGCACATGATCAGTGTGTGACACCAAACATGATCAGCACATGATCAGTCACATGATCAATGCATGATAAGCCAGGTGATCAATGCATGATCAATTACGTGATCAGTGCATGATCAGTCATGTGACCAGTACATGGTAGCTGCGTGATCATTGCATGATCAGCCACGTGAGCAGTGCATGATAGCCACGTGATCAGTGCATGATCAGTCACGTGATCAGTGCATGATCAGTCACATGTTCAGTGCATGATCAGCCACGTGATCAGTGCATGATCAATTACGTGATCAGTGCATGATCAGTTACGTGAGCAGTGTATGATCAGCCGTGTGATCAGTGCATGGTCAGACACGTGAACAGTGTATGATCAGCCACGTGATCAGTGCATGATATCCAAGTGATCAGTGCATGATCAATCACGTGATCAGTGTATGATCAGCCAGGTGAACAGTGCATGCTCAGTCACGTGATCAGGGCCTGCTGAGCTGCGTGATGCCTGTCTGCTCATCTGCTTGACAATTGCCAGCTGAGCTGCATGATTCCTGCCTGTCATCTGCTTGACAATTGCCAGCTGTGCTGTGTAATTCCTGCCTGCTCAGCTGCTTGATTATTGCCAGCTGAGCAGCATGATTCCTCACAGCTGAGTTCCATGATTATTGCCTGCTGACTGTTTGATTCGTGCCTACTCAGCTCTTTGTTTATTGGCCTCCAGAGGCACATGATCAGTGTATGATAGCAAACATGATCAGCGCATGATCAGTCACATGATCAGCGCCATTAAGTCACGTGATCACTACATGATAGTCATGTGATCAGTCCATGTTCAGTCACGGTATCAGTGCATGATCAGCCACGTGATCAGTGCATGATAGCCACGTGATCATTGCATGATACCCACTTGATCAGTGCATGATCAGCCAGGTGGTCAGTACATGATAGCTACCTAATCAGTTCATGGTTAGTCACCTGATCTGTGCATGACCAGGCAGGTGATCAGTGTATGATCAGCCACGTTAACAGTGCAATATAGCCACGTGATCAGTGCATGATCAGTCACCTGATGGGTGTATGATCGGTCACGTGACCGGTACATGGTAGCTTCATGTTCATTGCATGATCAGCCACGTGATCAGTGCATGATAGCCACTTGATCAGGGCATGATCAGTCACGTGACCAGTACAGGATCAGTCACGTGAGCAGTGTATGATCAGCCACATGATCAGTGCATTGTCAGACACGTGAACATTGTATGATCAGCCACGTGATCAGTGCATGATATCCAAGTGATCAGTGCATGATCAATCACGTGATCAGTGTATGATCAGCCACGTGTGCAGTGCATGCTCAGTCACGTGATCAGGGCCTGCTGAGCTGCGTGATTTCTCAGAGGTGAGTTCCATGATTATAGCCTGCTGACTGATTCCTGCCTACTCAGCTCTATGTTCATTGCCTCCAGAGGCACATGATCAGTGTGTGACACCAAACATGATCAGCACATGATCAGTCACATGATCAATGCATGATAAGCCAGGTGCACAGTGCATGATCAATTTTTTGATCAGTGCATGATCAGTCATGTGACCAGTACATGGTAGCTGCGTGATCATTGCATGATCAGCCACGTGAGCAGTGCATGATAGCCACGTGATCAAGGCATGATCTGTCACGTGATCTGTGCATGATCAGTCACGTGATCTGTGCATGATCAGTCACGTGATCAGTGCATGATCAATTACCTGATCAGTGCATGATCAGTCACGTGACCAGTGCATGGTAGCTACGTGATCATTGCATGATCAGCCACGTGATCAGTGCATGATAGCCACGTGATCAGTGCATGATAGCCACGTGATCAGTGCATGATCAGTCATGTGATACGTGTGTGATCAGCCACATGATCAGTGCATGATATCCACGTGATCAGTGCAGGATAGCCACGTGATCACTTCATGATTATTCACGTGATCTGTACATGATCAGTCACGTGATACGTGTGTTATCAGCCACCGGATCAGTGCGTGATGAGCCATGTGATCAGTGCAGGATCAATTGTGTGATCAGTGCATGATCAGTCACGTGATCAGTGCATGATCACTCACGTGATCAGTGTATGATCAGCCACGTGATCAGTGCATGATCAGCCAAATGATAAGTGCATGATCAATTACGTGATCAGTGCATGATCAGCCACGTGATCGGTGCATGATCAGTCACGTGATCAGTACATGATCAGTCACGTGAACAGTGCATGATCATTTACGTGATCTGTGCATGATCAGTCACGTGACCAGTATATGGTAGCTACGTGATCATTCCATGACGAGCCACGTGAGCAGTGCATGATAGAAACGTGATGTGTGCATGATGAGTTACGTGAGCAGAGTATGATCAGCCACGTGATCAGTGCATGAGTGCCACGTGATCAGTGCATGTTATGTCACGTGACAGGTGTGTGATCAGCCACGTGAACAGTGCATGTTCAGCCACGTATTCAGTGCATGATAGCCACGTGATCAGTGCATGATCAGTTCCGTGAGCAGTGTATGATCAGCCACGTGATCAGTGCATGGTCAGACACGTGAACAGTGTATGATCAGCCACGTGATCAGTGCATGATATCCACGTGATCAGTGCATGATAGCCACGTGATCAGTGCATGAGAGCCACGTGATCAGTCCATGATCAGTCACGTGATACATGTGTGATCAGCCACGTGATCACTGCATGATGAGCCACGTGATAAGTGCAGGATCAATTACGTGATCAGTGCATGATCAGTCACGTGACCAGTACATGGTTGGTACGTGATCGTTGCATGATCAGCCACGTGAGCAGGGCATGATAGCCACGTGATCAGTGCATGATCAGTCACGTGTTCAGTGCATGATCAGTCATGTAATCTGTGCATGACCAGGCACGTGATCAGTGTATGACCAGCCAAGTGAACAGTGCATGATAGCCACGTGATCAGTGCATGATCAGTCACGTGATCAGTGGATGATTAGCCACGTGATCAGTGCAAGATCAGCCACCTGATCAGTGCATGATCAATTACGTGATCAGTGCCTGATCAGTCACGTGACCAGTATATGGTAGCTAGGTGATCATTGCATGATCAGCCACATGAGCCGTGCATGATAGCCACGAGATCAGTGCATGATCAGTCACGTGATCAGTGCATGATCACTCTCCTTAACAGTGCATGATAAGTCACCTGATCAGTGCATGAACGATTACGTGATCAGTGCATGATCACTCACGTGACCAGTACATGGTAGCTACGTGATCATTACATGAACAGCCGCGTGAGCAGTGCATGATAGCCACGTGATCAGTGCATGATCTGTGACATGATCAGTGTATGATCATCCGGGTGATCAGTGCATGGGCAGTCATGTGATCAGTGCATGATATAGACGTGATCAGTGCATGATCAGTCTCGTGATCAGTGTATGATCAACCACGTGATCAGTGCATGATAGCCAACTGATCAGTGGATGATCCGTCACGTGATCAGTGCATGGTCAGTCACGTGATCATTGCATGATCAGTCACGTGATCAGTGCATGATTAGTCACGTGATCAGTGGATGATCAGCCACGTGATCAGTGCATGATCAGCCATATGATGAGTGCATGATCAATTACGTGATCAGTGCATGATAAGTCACGTGACCAGTATATAGTAGCTAGGTGATCATTGCATGATCAGACACATGAGCCGCGCATGATAGCCACGAGATCAGTGCATGATCAGTCACGTGATCAGTGCATGGTCAGTCACGTGATCAGTGCATGATCAGTCACGTGATCAGTGCATGATCAGTCACGTGATCTGTGTATGATCAGCCACGTGATCAGTGCATGATCAGTCACGTGATCAGTGCATGATCAGCCACGTGATGAGTGCATGATCAGTCACGTGATCAGTACATGATCAGTCACGTGACCAGTATATGGTAGCTACGTGATCATTCCATGACGAGCCACGTGAGCAGTGCATGATAGAAACGTGAGGTGTGCATGATGAGTTACGAGAGCATAGTATGATCAGCCACGTGATCAGTGCACGAGTGCCACGTGATCAGTGCATGATATGTCACGTGACAGGTGTGTGATCAGCCACGTGAACAGTGCATGTCCAGCCAAGTGATCAGTGCATGATAGCCACGTGATCAGTGCATGATCAGTCACGTGATCAGTGTATGATCAGCCAAGTGATCAGTGCATTATCAGCCACATGATCAGTGCATGATCAGTTACGTGATCAGTGCATGATCAGTCACGTGACCAGTACATGGTAGCTACGTGATCATTGCCTGATCAGCCACGTGAGTAGTGCCTGATAGCCACATGATCAGTGCATGATCAGCCATGTGATCAGTGCCTGATCAGTCACGTGATCAGTGCATGGTCAGTCACGTGACCAGTGCATGATGATCCACGTGATCAGTGCATGTGGAGCCATGTAGTCAATGCATGATAGCGCCGTGATCAGTGCCCGATCAGTCCCGTGATGAGTGTATGATCAGCCAAATGATCAGTGCAAGATAGCTACGTGATCGTTGCATGATCAGTCACATGATCAGTGCATGATCAGTCACGTGACCAGTATATGGTAGCTACGTGATCATTCCGTGACGAGCCACGTGAGCAGTGCATGATAGAAACGTGATGTGTGCATGATGAGTTACGTGAGCAGAGTATGATCAGCCACGTGATCAGTGCATGAGTGCCACGTGATCAGTGCATGATATGTCACGTGACAGGTGTGTGATCAGCCACGTGAACAGTGCATGTTCAGCCACGTATTCAGTGCATGATAGCCACGTGATCAGTGCATGATCAGTTACGTGAGCAGTGTATGATCAGCCACGTGATCAGTGCATGGTCAGACACGTGAACAGTGTATGATCAGCCACGTGATCAGTGCATGATATCCATGTGATCTGTGCATGATCCATAACGTGATCAGTGTATGATCAGCCACGTGAACAGTGCATGCTCAGTCACGTGATCAGGGCCTGCTGAGCTGCGTGATTCCTGTCTGCTCATCTGCTTGACAATTGCCAGCTGAGCTGCACGATTCCTGCCTCTCATCTGCTTGACAATTGCCAGCTGTGCTGCGTAATTCCTGCCTGCTCAGCTGCTTGATTATTGCCAGCTGAGCAGCATGATTCCTCACAGCTGATTTCCATGATTATTGCCTGCTGACTGTTTGATTCGTGCCTACTCAGCTCTTTGTTTATTGCCTCCAGAGGCACATGATCAGTGTATGATAGCAAACATGAGCAGCGCATGATCAGTCACATGATCAGCACAATAAGTCACGTGATCACTACATGATAGTCATGTGATCAGTCCATGCCCAGTCATGGTATCAGTGCATGATCATCCACGTGATCAGTGCATGATCTGTCACATGATTAGTGTATGATCACCCACGTGATCAGTGCATGGGCAGTCATGTGATCAGTGCATGATATAGACGTGATCAGTGCATGATCAGTCTCGTGATCAGTGCATGATAGCCACGTGATCAGTGCATGATCAGTCACCTGATGGGTGTATGATCATTCACGTGACCTGTACATTGTAGCTACATGATCACTGCATGATCAGCCATGTGAGAAGTGCATGATAGCCACGTGATCAGTGCATGATCAGTCACGTGATCAGTGCATGATCAGTCATGTGACCAGTACATGGTAGCTGCGTGATCATCGCATAATCAGCCACGTGAGCAGTGCATGATAGACACGTGCTTAGTGCATGATCAGACACGAGATCAGTGCATGATCAGTCACGTGATCAGTGCATGATCAGCCATGTGATCAGTGCATGACCAGGCACGTGATCAGTTTATGTCCAGCCAAGTGATCAGTGCATGATAGCCACGTGATCAGTGCATGATCAGTCACTTGATCAGTGCATGATGAGTCACGTGATAGGTGTGTGATCAGCCACGTGAACAGTGCATACTCAGTCACGTGATCAGGGCCTGCTGAGCTGCGTGATTACTGTCTGCTCATCTGCTTGACAATTTCCAGCTGAGCTGCACGATTCCTGCCTGTCATCTCCATGACAATTGCCACCTGTTCTGCATAATTCCGGCCTGCTCATCTACTTGATTATTCCCAGCTGAGCAGCATGATTTCTCAGAGCTGAGTTCCATGATTATAGCCTGCTGACTGATTCCTGCCTACTCAGCTCTATGTTCATTGCCTCCAGAGGCACATGATCAGTGTGTGACACCAAACATGATCAGCACATGATCAGTCACATGATCAATGCATGATAAGCCAGGTGAACAGTGCATGATCAATTATGTGATCAGTGCATGATCAGTCATGTGACCAGTACATGGTAGCTGCCTGATCATTGTATGATCAGCCACGTGAGCAGTGCATGATAGCCACGTGATCAGTGCATGATCAGTCACGTGATCTGTGCATGATCAATCACGTGATTAGTGCATGATCAATTACCTGATCAGTGCATGATCAGTCATGTGACCAGAGCATGGTAGCTACGTGATCATTGCATGATCAGCTACGTGATAAGTGCATGATAGCCACGTTATCAGTGCATGATAGCCACGTTATCAGTGCATGATCAGTCACGTGATACGTGTGTGATCAGCCACGTGATCAGTGCATGGTCAGTCACGTGATCAGTGCATGATCATCCAAGTGATCAGTGCATGTGGAGTCATGTAGACAATGCATGATAGCGCCGTGATCAGTGCACGATCAGTCCCGTGATGAGTGTATGATCAGCCAAGTGATCAGTGCAAGATAGCTACGTGATCAGTGCATGATCAGCCACGTCATCAGTGCATGATAGCCACGCGAGCAGTGCATGCAATTACGTGATCAGTGCATGCGTAATCACGTGATCAGTGCATGAGAGCCACGTGATCAGTGCATGATGATTCACGTGATAGGTCTGTGATCAGCCACATGAACAGTGCATGCTCAGTCACGTGATCAGGGCCTGCTGAGCTGCGTGATTACTGTCTGCTCATCTGCTTGACAATTGCCAGCTGAGCTGTACGATTCCTGCCTGTCATCTCCTTGACAATTGCCACCTGTACTGCATAATTCATGCCTGCTCATCTACTTGATTATGGCCAGCTGAGCAGCATGATTTCTCAAAGATGAGTTCCATGATTATAGCCTGCTGACTGATTCCTGCCTACTCAGCACCAAACATGATCAGCACATGATCAGTCACATGATCAATGCATGATAAGCCAGGTGATCAGTGCATGACCAATTATGTGATCAGTGCATGATCAGTCATGTGACCAGTACATGGTAGCTGCGTGATCATTGCATGATCTGCCACGTGAGCAGTGCATGATAGCCACGTGATCAGTGCATGATCAGTCACGTGATCTGTGCATGATCAGTCACGTGATCTGTGCATGATCAGTCACGTGATCAGTGCATGATCAATTACCTGATCAGTGCATGATCAGTCACGTGACCAGTGCATTGTAGCTACGTGATCTTTGCATGATCAGCCACGTGAGTAGTGCACGATAGCCACGTGATCACTGCATGATCAGTCACGTGATCAGTGCATGATCAGTCATGTGACCAGTACATGGTAGCCGCGTGATCATCGCATGATCAACCACGTGAGCAGTGCATGATAGCCACGTGATCAGTGCATGATCAGACACGAGATCAGTGCATGATCAGTCACGTGATCAGTGCATGATCAGCCACGTGATCAGTGCATGACCAGGCACGTGATCAGTGTATGTACAGCCAAGTGATCAGTGCATGATAGCCACGTGATCAGTGCATGACCAGTCACGTGATCAGTGCATGATCAGTCACGTGATCAGTGTATGATCAGCCACGTGATCTGTGCATGATCAGCCACGTGTTCAGTGCATGATATCCACGTGATCAGTGCATGATAGCCACGTGATCAGTGCATGAGATCCACGTGATCAGTGCATGATCAGTCACGTGATACATGTGTGATCAGCCACGTGATCAGTACATGATCAGTCACGTGAACATTGCATGATCATTTACGTGATCTGTGCATAATCAGTCACGTGACCAGTATATGGTAGGTACGTGATCATTCCATGACGAGCCACGTGAGCAGTGCATGATAGCCATGTGATGTGTGCATGATCAGTTACTTGAGCAGAGTATGATCAGCCACGTGATCAGTGCATGAGAGCCACGTGATCAGTGCATGATATGTCACGTGACAGGTGTGTGATCAGCCACGTGAACATTGCATGTTCAGCCACGTGATCAGTGCATGATAGCCACGTGATCAGTGCATGATCAGTTACCTGAGCAGTGTATGATCAGTCACGTTATCAGTGTATGATCAGCCACGTGAGCAGTGCATGATAGCCGTGTGATCACTGCATGATCTGTCACATGATCAGTGTATGTTTATCCACGTGATCAGTGCATGGGCAATCAGGTGATCAGTGCATTATACAGACGTGATCAGTGCAAGACCAGTCTCGTGATCAGTGTATGATCAACCACGTGATCAGTGCACGATAGCCAGGTAATGAGTGCACGATAGCCAGATGATCAGTGCATTATCAGTCACGTGATCATTGTATGATCAGCCAAGTAATCAGTGCATGATTGCCAACTCATCAGTGCATGATCAGTCACGTGATCAGTGCATGCTCAGTCACGTGATCAGTGCATGATCAGTCACGTGATCAGTGCATGATCAGTCATGTGACCAGTACATGGTAGCTGCGTGATCATCGCATAATCAGCCACGTGAGCAGTGCATGATAGACACGTGCTTAGTGCATGATCAGACACGAGATCAGTGCATGATCAGTCACGTGATCAGTGCATGATCAGCCACGTGATCAGTGCATGACCAGGCACGTGATCAGTGTATGTCCAGCCAAGTGATCAGTGCATGATAGCCACGTGATCAGTGCATGATCAGTCACTTGATCAGTGCATGATGAGTCACGTGATAGGTGTGTGATCAGCCACGTGAACAGTGCATACTCAGTCACGTGATCAGGGCCTGCTGAGCTGCGTGATTACTGTCTGCTCATCTGCTTGACAATTTCCAGCTGAGCTGCACGATTCCTGCCTGTCATCTCCATGACAATTGCCACCTGTGCTGCGTAATTCCGGCCTGCTCATCTACTTGATTATTCCCAGCTGAGCAGCATGATTTCTCAGAGCTGAGTTCCATGATTATAGCCTGCTGACTGATTCCTGCCTACTCAGCTCTATGTTCATTGCCTCCAGAGGCACATGATCAGTGTGTGACACCAAACATGATCAGCACATGATCAGTCACATGATCAATGCATGATAAGCCAGGTGAACAGTGCATGATCAATTATGTGATCAGTGCATGATCAGTCATGTGACCAGTACATGGTAGCTGCCTGATCATTGTATGATCAGCCACGTGAGCAGTGCATGATAGCCACGTGATCAGTGCATGATCAGTCACGTGATCTGTGCATGATCAATCACGTGATTAGTGCATGATCAATTACCTGATCAGTGCATGATCAGTCATGTGACCAGAGCATGGTAGCTACGTGATCATTGCATGATCAGCTACGTGATAAGTGCATGATAGCCACGTTATCAGTGCATGATAGCCACGTTATCAGTGCATGATCAGTCACGTGATACGTGTGTGATCAGCCACGTGATCAGTGCATGGTCAGTCACGTGATCAGTGCATGATCATCCAAGTGATCAGTGCATGTGGAGTCATGTAGACAATGCATGATAGCGCCGTGATCAGTGCACGATCAGTCCCGTGATGAGTGTATGATCAGCCAAGTGATCAGTGCAAGATAGCTACGTGATCAGTGCATGATCAGCCACGTCATCAGTGCATGATAGCCACGCGAGCAGTGCATGCAATTACGTGATCAGTGCATGCGTAATCACGTGATCAGTGCATGAGAGCCACGTGATCAGTGCATGATGATTCACGTGATAGGTCTGTGATCAGCCACATGAACAGTGCATGCTCAGTCACGTGATCAGGGCCTGCTGAGCTGCGTGATTACTGTCTGCTCATCTGCTTGACAATTGCCAGCTGAGCTGTACGATTCCTGCCTGTCATCTCCTTGACAATTGCCACCTGTACTGCATAATTCATGCCTGCTCATCTACTTGATTATGGCCAGCTGAGCAGCATGATTTCTCAAAGATGAGTTCCATGATTATAGCCTGCTGACTGATTCCTGCCTACTCAGCACCAAACATGATCAGCACATGATCAGTCACATGATCAATGCATGATAAGCCAGGTGATCAGTGCATGACCAATTATGTGATCAGTGCATGATCAGTCATGTGACCAGTACATGGTAGCTGCGTGATCATTGCATGATCTGCCACGTGAGCAGTGCATGATAGCCACGTGATCAGTGCATGATCAGTCACGTGATCTGTGCATGATCAGTCACGTGATCTGTGCATGATCAGTCACGTGATCAGTGCATGATCAATTACCTGATCAGTGCATGATCAGTCACGTGACCAGTGCATTGTAGCTACGTGATCTTTGCATGATCAGCCACGTGAGTAGTGCACGATAGCCACGTGATCACTGCATGATCAGTCACGTGATCAGTGCATGATCAGTCATGTGACCAGTACATGGTAGCCGCGTGATCATCGCATGATCAACCACGTGAGCAGTGCATGATAGCCACGTGATCAGTGCATGATCAGACACGAGATCAGTGCATGATCAGTCACGTGATCAGTGCATGATCAGCCACGTGATCAGTGCATGACCAGGCACGTGATCAGTGTATGTACAGCCAAGTGATCAGTGCATGATAGCCACGTGATCAGTGCATGACCAGTCACGTGATCAGTGCATGATCAGTCACGTGATCAGTGTATGATCAGCCACGTGATCTGTGCATGATCAGCCACGTGTTCAGTGCATGATATCCACGTGATCAGTGCATGATAGCCACGTGATCAGTGCATGAGATCCACGTGATCAGTGCATGATCAGTCACGTGATACATGTGTGATCAGCCACGTGATCAGTACATGATCAGTCACGTGAACATTGCATGATCATTTACGTGATCTGTGCATAATCAGTCACGTGACCAGTATATGGTAGGTACGTGATCATTCCATGACGAGCCACGTGAGCAGTGCATGATAGCCATGTGATGTGTGCATGATCAGTTACTTGAGCAGAGTATGATCAGCCACGTGATCAGTGCATGAGAGCCACGTGATCAGTGCATGATATGTCACGTGACAGGTGTGTGATCAGCCACGTGAACATTGCATGTTCAGCCACGTGATCAGTGCATGATAGCCACGTGATCAGTGCATGATCAGTTACCTGAGCAGTGTATGATCAGTCACGTTATCAGTGTATGATCAGCCACGTGAGCAGTGCATGATAGCCGTGTGATCACTGCATGATCTGTCACATGATCAGTGTATGTTTATCCACGTGATCAGTGCATGGGCAATCAGGTGATCAGTGCATTATACAGACGTGATCAGTGCAAGACCAGTCTCGTGATCAGTGTATGATCAACCACGTGATCAGTGCACGATAGCCAGGTAATGAGTGCACGATAGCCAGATGATCAGTGCATTATCAGTCACGTGATCATTGTATGATCAGCCAAGTAATCAGTGCATGATTGCCAACTCATCAGTGCATGATCAGTCACGTGATCAGTGCATGCTCAGTCACGTGATCAGTGCATGATCAGTCACGTGATCAGTGCATGATCAGTCATGTGACCAGTACATGGTAGCTGCGTGATCATCGCATAATCAGCCACGTGAGCAGTGCATGATAGACACGTGCTTAGTGCATGATCAGACACGAGATCAGTGCATGATCAGTCACGTGATCAGTGCATGATCAGCCACGTGATCAGTGCATGACCAGGCACGTGATCAGTGTATGTCCAGCCAAGTGATCAGTGCATGATAGCCACGTGATCAGTGCATGATCAGTCACTTGATCAGTGCATGATGAGTCACGTGATAGGTGTGTGATCAGCCACGTGAACAGTGCATACTCAGTCACGTGATCAGGGCCTGCTGAGCTGCGTGATTACTGTCTGCTCATCTGCTTGACAATTTCCAGCTGAGCTGCACGATTCCTGCCTGTCATCTCCATGACAATTGCCACCTGTGCTGCGTAATTCCGGCCTGCTCATCTACTTGATTATTCCCAGCTGAGCAGCATGATTTCTCAGAGCTGAGTTCCATGATTATAGCCTGCTGACTGATTCCTGCCTACTCAGCTCTATGTTCATTGCCTCCAGAGGCACATGATCAGTGTGTGACACCAAACATGATCAGCACATGATCAGTCACATGATCAATGCATGATAAGCCAGGTGAACAGTGCATGATCAATTATGTGATCAGTGCATGATCAGTCATGTGACCAGTACATGGTAGCTGCCTGATCATTGTATGATCAGCCACGTGAGCAGTGCATGATAGCCACGTGATCAGTGCATGATCAGTCACGTGATCTGTGCATGATCAATCACGTGATTAGTGCATGATCAATTACCTGATCAGTGCATGATCAGTCATGTGACCAGAGCATGGTAGCTACGTGATCATTGCATGATCAGCTACGTGATAAGTGCATGATAGCCACGTTATCAGTGCATGATAGCCACGTTATCAGTGCATGATCAGTCACGTGATACGTGTGTGATCAGCCACGTGATCAGTGCATGGTCAGTCACGTGATCAGTGCATGATCATCCAAGTGATCAGTGCATGTGGAGTCATGTAGACAATGCATGATAGCGCCGTGATCAGTGCACGATCAGTCCCGTGATGAGTGTATGATCAGCCAAGTGATCAGTGCAAGATAGCTACGTGATCAGTGCATGATCAGCCACGTCATCAGTGCATGATAGCCACGCGAGCAGTGCATGCAATTACGTGATCAGTGCATGCGTAATCACGTGATCAGTGCATGAGAGCCACGTGATCAGTGCATGATGATTCACGTGATAGGTCTGTGATCAGCCACATGAACAGTGCATGCTCAGTCACGTGATCAGGGCCTGCTGAGCTGCGTGATTACTGTCTGCTCATCTGCTTGACAATTGCCAGCTGAGCTGTACGATTCCTGCCTGTCATCTCCTTGACAATTGCCACCTGTACTGCATAATTCATGCCTGCTCATCTACTTGATTATGGCCAGCTGAGCAGCATGGTTTCTCAAAGATGAGTTCCATGATTATAGCCTGCTGACTGATTCCTGCCTACTCAGCACCAAACATGATCAGCACATGATCAGTCACATGATCAATGCATGATAAGCCAGGTGATCAGTGCATGACCAATTATGTGATCAGTGCATGATCAGTCATGTGACCAGTACATGGTAGCTGCGTGATCATTGCATGATCTGCCACGTGAGCAGTGCATGATAGCCACGTGATCAGTGCATGGTAGCTACGTGATCTTTGCATGATCAGCCACGTGAGTAGTGCACGATAGCCACGTGATCACTGCATGATCAGTCACGTGATCAGTGCATGATCAGTCATGTGACCAGTACATGGTAGCCGCGTGATCATCGCATGATCAACCACGTGAGCAGTGCATGATAGCCACGTGATCAGTGCATGATCAGACACGAGATCAGTGCATGATCAGTCACGTGATCAGTGCATGATCAGCCACGTGATCAGTGCATGACCAGGCACGTGATCAGTGTATGTACAGCCAAGTGATCAGTGCATGATAGCCACGTGATCAGTGCATGATCAGTCACGTGATCAGTGCATGATCAGTCACGTGATCAGTGTATGATCAGCCACGTGATCTGTGCATGATCAGCCACGTGTTCAGTGCATGATATCCACGTGATCAGTGCATGATAGCCACGTGATCAGTGCATGATCAGTCACGTGATACATGTGTGATCAGCCACGTGATCAGTACATGATCAGTCACGTGAACATTGCATGATCATTTACGTGATCTGTGCATGATCAGTCACGTGACCAGTATATGGTAGGTACGTGATCATTCCATGACGAGCCACGTGAGCAGTGCATGATAGCCATGTGATGTGTGCATGATCAGTTACTTGAGCAGAGTATGATCAGCCACGTGATCAGTGCATGAGAGCCACGTGATCAGTGCATGATATGTCACGGGACAGGTGTGTGATCAGCCACGTGAACATTGCATGTTCAGCCACGTGATCAGTGCATGATAGCCACGTGATCAGTGCATGATCAGTTACCTGAGCAGTGTATGATCAGTCACGTTATCAGTGTATGATCAGCCACGTGAGCAGTGCATGATAGCCGTGTGATCACTGCATGATCTGTCACATGATCAGTGTATGTTTATCCACGTGATCAGTGCATGGGCAATCAGGTGATCAGTGCATTATACAGACGTGATCAGTGCAAGATCAGTCTCGTGATCAGTGTATGATCAACCACGTGATCAGTGCACGATAGCCAGGTAATGAGTGCACGATAGCCAGATGATCACTGCATTATCAGTCACGTGATCATTGTATGATCAGCCAAGTAATCAGTGCATGATTGCCAACTCATCAGTGCATGATCAGTCACGTGATCAGTGCATGCTCAGTCACGTGATCAGTGCATGATCAGTCACGTGATCAGTGCATGATCAGTCATGTGACCAGTACATGGTAGCTGCGTGATCATCGCATAATCAGCCACGTGAGCAGTGCATGATAGACACGTGCTCAGTGCATGATCAGACACGAGATCATTGCATGATCAGTCACGTGATCAGTGCATGATCAGCCACGTGATCAGTGCATGACCAGGCACGTGATCAGTGTATGTCCAGCCAAGTGATCAGTGCATGATAGCCACGTGATCAGTGCATGATCAGTCACATGATCAGTGCATGATGAGTCACGTGATAGGTGTGTGATCAGCCACGTGAACAGTGCATGCTCAGTCACGTGATCAGGGCCTGCTGAGCTGCGTGATTACTGTCTGCTCATCTGCTTGACAATTTCCAGCTGAGCTGCACGATTCCTGCCTGTCATCTCCATGACAATTGCCACCTGTGCTGCGTAATTCCTGCCTGCTCATCTACTTGATTATTCCCAGCTGAGCAGCATGATTTCTCAGAGCTGAGTTCCATGATTATAGCCTGCTGACTGATTCCTGCCTACTCAGCTCTATGTTCATTGCCTCCAGAGGCACATGATCAGTGTGTGACACCAAACATGATCAGCACATGATCAGTCACATGATCAATGCATGATAAGCCAGGTGAACAGTGCATGATCAATTATGTGATCAGTGCATGATCAGTCATGTGACCAGGACATGGTAGCTGCCTGATCATTGTATGATCAGCCACGTGAGCAGTGCATGATAGCCACGTGATCAGTGCATGATCAGTCACGTGATCTGTGCATGATCAATCACGTGATCAGTGCATGATCAATTACCTGATCAGTGCATGATCAGTCATGTGACCAGAGCATGGTAGCTACGTGATCATTGCATGATCAGCTACGTGATAAGTGCATGATAGCCACGTTATCAGTGCATGATAGCCTCGTTATCAGTGCATGATCAGTCACGTGATACGTGTGTGATCAACCACGTGATCAGTGCATGGTCAGTCACGTGATCAGTGCATGATCATCCAAGTGATCAGTGCATGTGGAGTCATGTAGACAATGCATGATAGCGCGGTGATCAGTGCACGATCAGTCCCGTGATGAGTGTATGATCAGCCAAGTGATCAGTGCAAGATAGCTACGTGATCACTGCATGATCAGCCACGTCATCAGTGCATGATAGCCACGCGAGCAGTGCATGCAATTACGTGATCAATGCATGCGTAATCACGTGATCAGTGCATGAGAGCCACGTGATCAGTGCATGATCATTCACGTGATAGGTCTGTGATCAGCCACATGAACAGTGCATGCTCAGTCACGTGATAAGGGCCTGCTGAGCTGCGTGATTACTGTCTGCGCATCTGCTTGACAATTGCCAGCTGAGCTGTATGATTCCTGCCTGTCATCTCCTTGACAATTGCCACCTGTACTGCATAATTCATGCCTGCTCATCTACTTGATTATGGCCAGCTGAGCAGCATGGTTTCTCAAAGATGAGTTCCATGATTATAGCCTGCTGACTGATTCCTGCCTACTCAGCACCAAACATGATCAGCACATGATCAGTCACATGATCAATGCATGATAAGCCAGGTGATCAGTGCATGACCAATTATGTGATCAGTGCATGATCAGTCATGTGACCAGTACATGGTAGCTGCGTGATCATTGCATGATCTGCCACGTGAGCAGTGCATGATAGCCACGTGATCAGTGCATGATCAGTCACGTGATCTGTGCATGATCAGTCACGTGATCTGTGCATGATCAGTCACGTGATCAGTGCATGATCAATTACCTGATCAGTGCATGATCAGTCACGTGACCAGTGCATGGTAGCTACGTGATCTTTGCATGATCAGCCACGTGAGTAGTGCACGATAGCCACGTGATCACTGCATGATCAGTCACGTGATCAGTGCATGATCAGTCATGTGACCAGTACATGGTAGCCGCGTGATCATCGCATGATCAACCACGTGAGCAGTGCATGATAGCCACGTGATCAGTGCATGATCAGACACGAGATCAGTGCATGATCAGTCACGTGATCAGTGCATGATCAGCCACGTGATCAGTGCATGACCAGGCACGTGATCAGTGTATGTACAGCCAAGTGATCAGTGCATGATAGCCACGTGATCAGTGCATGATCAGTCACATGATCAGTGCATGATCAGTCACGTGATCAGTGTATGATCAGCCACGTGATCTGTGCATGATCAGCCACGTGTTCAGTGCATGATATCCACGTGATCAGTGCATGATAGCCACGTGATCAGTGCATGAGATCCACGTGATCAGTGCATGATCAGTCACGTGATACATGTGTGATCAGCCACGTGATCAGTACATGATCAGTCACGTGAACATTGCATGATCATTTACGTGATCTGTGCATGATCAATCACGTGACCAGTATATGGTAGGTACGTGATCATTCCATGAAGGGCCACGTGAGCAGTGCATGATAGCCATGTGATGTGTGCATGATCAGTTACTTGAGCAGAGTATGATCAGCCACGTGATCAGTGCATGAGAGCCACGTGATCAGTGCATGATATGTCACGTGACAGGTGTGTGATCAGCCACGTGAACATTGCATGTTCAGCCACGTGATCAGTGCATGATAGCCACGTGATCAGTGCATGATCAGTTACCTGAGCAGTGTATGATCAGTCACGTTATCAGTGTATGATCAGCCACGTGAGCAGTGCATGATAGCCGTGTGATCACTGCATGATCTGTCACATGATCAGTGTATGTTTATCCACGTGATCAGTGCATGGGCAATCAGGTGATCAGTGCATTATACAGACGTGATCAGTGCAAGATCAGTCTCGTGATCAGTGTATGATCAACCACGTGATCAGTGCACGATAGCCAGGTAATGAGTGCACGATAACCAGATGATCAGTGCATTATCAGTCACGTGATCATTGTATGATCAGCCAAGTAATCAGTGCATGATTGCCAACTCATCAGTGCATGATCAGTCACGTGATCAGTGCATGCTCAGTCACGTGATCAGTGCATGATCAGTCACGTGATCAGTGCATGATAGCCACGTGATCAGTGCATGCTCAGTCACGTGATCAGTGCATGGTCAGACACGTGAACAGTGTATGATTAGCCACGTGATCAGTGCATGATATCCAAGTAATCAGTGCATGATCAATCACGTGATGAGTGTATAATCAGCCACGTGAACAGTGCATGCTCAGTCACGTGATCAGGGCCTGCTGAGCTGCGTGATTACTGTCTGCTCATCTGCTTGACAATTGACAGCTGAGCTGCACGATTCCTGCCTGTCATCTGCTTGACAATTGCCAGCTATGCTGCGTAATTCCTGCCTGCTCAGCTGCTTGATTATTCCCAGCTGAGCAGCATGATTCCTCACAGCTGAGTTCCATGATTATTGCCTGCTGACTGTTTGATTCGTGCCTACTCAGCTCTTTGTTTATTGCCTCCAGAGGCACATGATCAGTGTATGAGAGCAAACATGATCAGCGCATGATCAGTCACATGATCAGCGCCATTAAGTCACGTGATCACTACATGATAGTCATGTGATCAGTCCATGCTCAGTCACGGTATCAGTGCATGATCAGCCACATGATCAGTGCATGATCTGTCACATGATTAGTGTATGATCATCCACGTGATCAGTGCATGGGCAGTCATGTGATCAGTGCATGATTAGACGTGATCAGTGCATTTTCAGTCTCGTGGTCAGTGCATGATAGCCCCGTGATCAGTGCATGATCAGTCACGTGATGGGTGTATGATCATTCACATGACCGGTACATGGTAGCTATATGATCAGTTTATGTCCAGCCATGTGATAAGTGCATGATAGCCACGTGATCAGTGCATGTTCAGCCACGTGATCAGTGCATGATCAGTCACGTGATCAGTGCATGATCAGCCACATGATCAGTGTATGATCAATTACGTCATCAGTGCATGATCAGTCACGTGACCAGTACTTGGTAGCTGCGTGATCAGTATATGACCAGCCAAGTGATCAGTGCATGATAGCCACGTGATCAGTGCATGATCAGTCACGTGATCAGTGCATGATCAGTCATGTGATAAGTGCATGATCAGCCACGGGATCAGTGCATGATCAATTACGTGAGCAGTGCATGGTCAGACACGTGAACAGTGTATGATCAGTCACGTAACCAGTACATTGTAGCTACGTGATCATTGCATGAGCAGCCACGTGATCAGTGCATGATAGCCACGTGATCAGTGCATGATCAGTCATGTGATACGTGTGTGATCAGCCACGTGATCAGTGCATGATGTCCACGTGATCAGTGAATGATAGCCACGTGATTAATGCATGATAGCCACGTGATCAGTGCATGATCAAACACGTGATACGTGTGTGATCAGCCACGTGATCAGTGCATGATGAGTCAGGTGATCAGTGCAGGATTCATTACGTGATCAGTGCATGATCAGTCACGAGACCAGTACATGGTTGTTACGTGATCATCGCATGATAAGCCACGTGAGCATTGCATGATAGCCACGTGATCAGTGCATGATCAGTCACGTGATCAGTACATGTTCAGTCAACTGAACAGTGCATGATTATTTACGTGATCTGAGCATGATCAGTCACGTGACCAGTATATGGTAGCTACGTGAACATTGCATGACCAGCCAGGTGAGAAGTGCCTGATAGCCACCTGATGTGTGAATGATCAGTTACGTGAGCAGAATATGATCAGCCACGTGATCAGTGCATGATACCCACGTGATCAGTGCATGATCAGTTACGTGAGCAGTGCATGGTCAGACACGTGAACAGTGTATGATCAAACACGTGATCATTGCATGATATCAACGTGGTCAGTGCATGATGAGTCTCGTGAACAGTGCATGATCAGTCACGTGATGAGTGCATGATCAGCCACGTGATCAGTGCATGATCAGTCACCTGACAAGTATATGGTAGCTACATGATCATTGCATGATCAGCCATGTGATCTGTGCATGATAGCCACGTGATCACTGCATGATAGCCACGTGATCAGTGCATGATCAGCCACATGACCAGTGCATGATCAATTACGTGATCAGTGCATGATCAGTCACGTGACCAGTACATGGTAGCTACGTGATCATTGCATGATTAGCCACGTGAGCAGTGCATGATAGCCACGTGATCAGTGCATGATCAGCCACGTGATCAGTGCATAATCAGTCACGTGATCAGTGCATGATCATCCACGTGATCAGTGCATGTGGAGTCATGTAGTCAATGCATGATAGCGCCGTAATCAGTGCACGATCAGTCCCGTGATGAGTGTATGATCAGCCAAGGATTAGTGCAAGATAGCTACGTGATCAGTGCATGATCAGTCACATGATCAGTGCATGATCAGCCACGTCATCAGTGCATGATAGCCACGTGAGCAGTGCATACAATTATGTGATCAGTGCATGCGCAATCACGTGATCAGTGCATGAGAGCCACGTGATCAGTGCATGATCAATTACCTGATCAGTGCATGATCAGTTACGTGAGCAGTGTATGATCAGCCACGTGATCAGTGCATGCTCAGAAACGTGAACAGTGTATGATTAGCCAGGTGATCAGTGCATGATATTCAAGTGATCAGTGCTTGATCAATCACGTGATCAGTGTATGATCAGCCAGGTGAACAGTGCATGCTCAGTCACGTGATCAGGGCCTGCTGAGCTGCGTGATTCCTGTCTGCTCATCTGCTTGACAATTGCCAGCTGAGCTGCATGATTCCTGCCTGTCATCTGCTTGACAATTGCCAGCTGTGCTGTGTAATTCCTGCCTGCTCAGCTGCTTGATTATTGCCAGCTGAGCAGCATGATTCCTCACACCTGAGTTCCATGATTATTGCCTGATGACTGTTGGATTCGTGCCTACTCAGCTCTTTGTTTATGCCTCCAGAGGCACATGATCAGTGTATGATAGCAAAAATGCTCAGCGCATGATCAGTCACATGGTCAGCGCCATTAAGTCACGTGATCACTACATGATAGTCATGTGATCAGTTCATGCTCAGTCACGGTATCAGTGCATGATCAGCCACGTGATCAGTGCATGAGCAGCCAGGTGATCAGTTCATGATAGCCACTTGATCAGTGCATGACCAGGCAGGTGATCAGTGTAAGATCTGCCACGTGAACAGTGCATGATAGCCACGTGATCAGTGCATGATCAGTCACCTGATGGGTGTATGATCAGTCACGTGACCGGTACATGGTAGCTACATGATCATTGCATGATCCGCCACGTGAGTAGTGCATAATAGCCACGTGATCAGTGCATGATCAGCCAGGTGATCAGTGAATGACTGCTACGTGATCAGTTCATTATTAGTCACGTGATCTGTGCATGACCAGGCAGGTGATCAGTGTATGATCAGTCACGTGACCGGTGCATGGTAGCTACATGATCATTGCATGATCAGCCACGTGAGTAGTGCATGATAGACACGTGATCAGTGCATGATCAGCCACGTCATCAGTGCATGATAGCCACGTGAGCAGTGCATACAATTATGTGATCAGTGCATGCGCAATCACGTGATCAGTGCATGAGAGCCACGTGATCAGTGCATGATCAATTACCTGATCAGTGCATGATCAGTTACGTGAGCAGTGTATGATCAGCCACGTGATCAGTGCATGCTCAGAAACGTGAACAGTGTATGATTAGCCAGGTGATCAGTGCATGATATTCAAGTGATCAGTGCTTGATCAATCACGTGATCAGTGTATGATCAGCCAGGTGAACAGTGCATGCTCAGTCACGTGATCAGGGCCTGCTGAGCTGCGTGATTCCTGTCTGCTCATCTGCTTGACAATTGCCAGCTGAGCTGCATGATTCCTGCCTGTCATCTGCTTGACAATTGCCAGCTGTGCTGTGTAATTCCTGCCTGCTCAGCTGCTTGATTACTGCCAGCTGAGCAGCATGATTCCTCACACCTGAGTTCCATGATTATTGCCTGCTGACTGTTGGATTCGTGCCTACTCAGCTCTTTGTTTATTGCCTCCAGAGGCACATGATCAGTGTATGATAGCAAAAATGCTCAGCGCATGATCAGTCACATGGTCAGCACCATTAAGTCACGTGATCACTACATGATAGTCATGTGATCAGTCCATGGTCAGTCACGGTATCAGTGCATGATCAGCCACGTGATCAGTGCATGATAGCCACGTGATCATTGCATGATAGCCACTTGATCAGTGCATGATCAGCCAGGTGATCAGTAAATGATTGCTACGTGATCAGTTCATGATTAGTCACGTGATCTGTGCATGACCAGGAAGGTGATCAGTGTATGATCTGCCACGTGAACAGTGCATGATAGCCACGTGATCAGTGCATGATCAGTCACCTGATGGGTGTATGATCAGTCACGTGACCGGTACATGGTAGCTACATGATCATTGCATGATCCGCCACGTGAGTAGTGCATGATAGCCACGTGATCAGTGCATGATCAGCCAGGTGATCAGTGAATGACTGCTACGTGATCAGTTCATGATTAGTCACGTGATCTGTGCATGACCAGGCAGGTGATCAGTGTATGATCAGTCACGTGACCGGTGCATGGTAGCTACATGATCATTGCATGATCAGCCACGTGAGTAGTGCATGATAGACTCGTGATCAGTGCATGATCAGTGACGTGATCAGTGCATGATAAGTCATGTAATCTGTGCATGACCATGCACGTGATCACTGTATGACCAGCCATGTGATCAGTGCATGATAGCCACGTGATCAGTGCATGATCAGTCACGTTATCAGTGCATGATTAGCCACATGATCAGTGCATGATCAGTCACGTGACCAGTACATGATAGCTGCGTGATCAGTGTATGACCAGCCATGTGATCAGTGCATGATAGCCACGTGATCAGTGCATGATCAATCAAGTGATCAGTGCATGATCAGCCACATGATCAGTGCATGATCAATTACGTGATCAGTACATGGTAGCTGCGTGATCAGTGTATGACCAGCCAAGTGGTCCGTGCATGATAGCCACGTGATCAGTGCAAGATCAGTCACGTGATCAGTGCATGATCAGTCACGTGATAAGTGCATGATCAGCCTCATGATCAGTGCATTATCAGTCACGTGACCAGTACATGGTAGCTGCGTGATCATTTCATGATCAGCCACGTGATCAGTGCATGATCAGTTACCTGAGCAGTGTATGATCAGCCACGTGATCAGTGCATGGTCAGACACGTGAACAGTGTATGATCAGCCACGTGATCAGTGCATGATATCCAAGTGACCAGTGCATGATCATCACGTGATCATTGTATGAACAGCCCCGTGAGTAGTGCATGCTCAGTCACGTAATCAGGGCATGCTGAGCTGCGTGATTACTGTGTGCTCATCTGCTTGACAATTGCCAGCTGAGCTGCACGATTCCTGCCTGTCATCTGCTTGACAATTGCCAGCTGTGCTGCGTAATTCCTGCCTGCTCAGCTGCTTGATTATTGCCAGCTGAGCAGCATGATTCCTCACACCTGAGTTCCATGATTATTGCCTGCTGACTGTTTGATTCGTGCCTACTCAGCTCTTTGTTTATTGCCTCCAGAGGCACATGATCAGTGTATGATAGCAAACATGCTCAGCGCATGATCAGTCACATGGTCAGCCCCATTAAGTCACGTGATCACTACATGATAGTCATGTGATCAGTCCATGCTCAGTCACGGTATCAGTGCATGATCAGCCACGTGATCAGTGCATGATCAGCCAGGTGATCGGTTCATGATAGCTATGTGATCAGTTTATGATTTGTCACGTGATCTGTGCATGACCAGGCACATGATCAGTGTATGACCAGCCATGTGATCAGTGCATGATAGCCACGTGATCAGTGCATGATCAGTCACGTGATCAGTGCAAGACCAGTCACGTGATCAGTGGATGATTAGCCACGTGATCAGTGCATGATCAGCCACCTGATCAGTGCATGATCAATTACGTGATCAGTGCATGATCAGTCACGTGACCAGTATATGGTAGCTAGGTGATCATTGCATGATCAGCCACATGAGCCGTGCATGATAGCCACGAGATCAGTGCATGATCAGTCACGTGATCAGTGCATGATCACTCACGTGAACAGTGCATGATAAGTCAACTGATCAGTGCATGATCAATTACGTGATCAGTGCATGATCACTCACGTGACCAGTACATAGTAGCTACATGATCATTTCATGAACAGCCGCGTGAGCAGTGCATGATCAGTCACGTGATCAGTGCATGATCAGCCACGTGATCAGTGCATGATCAGCCAAATGATCGGTGCATGATCAATTACGTGATCAGTGCATGAGCAGCCACGTGATCAGTGCATGATCAGTCACGTGATCAGTGCATGGTCAGTCACGTGATCAGTGCATGATCAGCCACGTGAGCAGTGCATGATAGCCACGTGATCAGTGCATGATCAGCCACGTGATCAGTGCATGATCAATTACGTGATCAGTGCTTGATCAGCCACGTGATCAGTGCATGATATCCAAGTGATCAGTGCATGATCAAATACGTGATCAGTGTATGATCAGCCAGGTGAACAGTGCATGCTCAGTCACGTGATCAGGGCCTGCTGAGCTGCGTGATTCCTGTCTGCTCATCTGCTTGACAATTGCCAGCTGAGCTGCATGATTCCTGCCTGTCATCTGCTTGACAATTGCCAGCTGTGCTGCGTAATTCCTGCCTGCTCAGCTGTTTGATTATTGCCAGCTTAGCAGCATGATTCCTCACACCTGAGTTCCATGATTATTGCCTGCTGACTGTTGGATTCGTGCCTACTCAGCTCTTTGTTTATTGCCTCCAGAGGCACATGATCAGTGTATGATAGCAAACATGCTCAGCGCATGATCAGTCACATGGTCAGCGCCATTAAGTCACGTGATCACTACATGATAGTCATGTGATCAGTCCATGCTCAGTCACGGTATCAGTGCATGATCAGCCACGTGATCAGTGCATGATAGCCACGTGATCATTGCATGATAGCCACGTGATCAGTGCATGATCAGCCAGGTGAACAGTGAATGATTGCTACGTGATCAGTTCATGATTAGTCACGTGATCTGTGAATGACCCGGCAGGTGATCAGTGTATGATCAGCCACCTGAACAGTGCATGATAGCCACGTGATCAGTGCATGATCAGTCACCTGATGGGTGTATGATCAGTCACGTGACCGGTACATTGTAGCTACATGATCATTGCATGATCAGCCACGTGAGTAGTGCATGATAGCCACGTGATCAGTGCATGATCAGTGAGGTGATCAGTGCATGATCAGTCATGTAATCTGTGCATGACCAGGCACGTGATCAGTGTATGACCAGCCATGTTATCAGTGCATGATAGCCACGTGGTCAGTGCATGATCAGTCACGTGATCAGTGCATGATCAGTCAGGTGACCAGTACATGGTAGCTGTGTGATCAGTGTATGACCAGCCAAGTGATCAGTGCATGATAGCCACGTGATCAGTGCATGATCAGTCATGTGATCAGTGTATGATCAGCCACGTGATCAGTGCATGATCAGTCAGGTGATCAGTACATGATCAGTCACGTGAACAGTGCATGATCATTTACGTGATCTGTGCATGATCAGTCACGTGACCAGTATATGGTAGCTACGTGATCATTCCATGACGAGCCACGTGAGCAGTGCATGATAGAAACGTGATGTGTGCATGATGAGTTACGTGAGCAGAGTATGATCAGCCACGTGATCAGTGCATGAGTGCCACGTGATCAGTGCATGTTATGTCACGTGACAGGTGTGTGATCAGCCATGTGAACAGTGCATGTTCAGCCACGTATTCAGTGCATGATAGCCACGTGATCAGTGCATGATCAGTTACGTGAGCAGTGTATGATCAGCCACGTGATCAGTGCATGATATCCAAGTGATCAGTGCATGATCAATCACGTGATCAGTGTATGATCAGCCAGGTGAACAGTGCATGCTCAGTCACGTGATCAGGGCCTGCTGAGCTGCGTGATGCCTGTCTGCTCATCTGCTTGACAATTGCCAGCTGAGCTGCATGATTCCTGCCTGTCATCTGCTTGACAATTGCCAGCTGTGCTGTGTAATTCCTGCCTGCTCAACTGCTTGATTATTGCCAGCTGAGCAGCATGATTCCTCACAGCTGAGTTCCATGATTATTGCCTGCTGACTGTTTGATTCGTGCCTACTCAGCTCTTTGTTTATTGCCTCCAGAGACACATGATCAGTGTATGATAGCAAACATGCTCAGCGCATGATCAGTCACATGGTCAGCGCCATTAAGTCACGTGATCACTACATGATAGTCATGTGATCAGTCCATGCTCAGTCACGGTATCAGTGCATGATCAGCCACGTGATCAGTGCATGATAGCCACGTGATCATTGCATGATAGCCACGTGATCAGTGCATGATCAGCCAGGTGATCAGTGAATGATTGCTACGTGATCAGTTCATGATTAGTCACGTGATCTGTGCATGACCAGGCATGTGATCAGTGTATGATCAGCCACGTGAACAATGCAATATAGCCACGTGATCAGTGCATGATCAGTCACCTGATGGGTGTATGATCAGTCACGTGACCGGTACATGGTAGCTACATGATCATTGCATGATCTGCCACGTGAGTAGTGCATGATAGCCACGTGATCAGTGCATGATCAGCCAGGTGATCAGTGAATGACTGCTACGTGATCAGTTCATTATTAGTCACCTGATCTGTGCATGACCAGGCAGGTGATCAGTGTATGATCAGTCACATGACCGGTGCATGGTAGCTACATCAAAATTGCATGATCAGCCACGTGAGAAGTGCATGATAGACACGTGATCAGTGCATGATCAGTGACGTGATCAGTGCTTGATCAGTCATGTAATCTGTGCATGACCAGGCACGTGATCACTGTATGACCAGCCATGTGATCAGTGCATGATAGCCACGTGATCAGTGCATGATCAGTCACGTGACCAGTACATGATAGCTGCGTGATCAGTGTATGACCAGCCATGTGATCAGTGCATGATAGCCACGTAATCAGTGCATGATAAGTCACGTGATCAGTGCATGATCAGTCAAGTGATCAGTGCATGTTCAGCCACATGATCAGTGCATGATCAATTACGTAATTAGTACATGGTAGCTGTGTGATCATTGTATGACCAGCCAAGTGGTCCGTGCATGATAGCCTCGTGATCAGTGCAAGATCAGTCACGGGATCAGTGCATGATCAGTCACGTGATCAGTGCATGATCAGCCACATGATCAGTGCATTATCAGTCACGTGACCAGTACATGGTAGCTGCGTGATCATTTCATGATCAGCCACGTGATCAGTGCATGATAGCCACGTGATCAGTGCATGATCAGTTACCTGAGCAGTGTATGATCAGCCACGTGATCAGTGCATGGTCAGACACGTGAACAGTGTATGATCAGCCACGTGATCAGTGCATGATATCCAAGTGACCAGTGCATGATCATCACGTGATCATTGTATGAACAGCCCCGTGAGTAGTGCATGCTCAGTCACGTAATCAGGGCATGCTGAGCTGCGTGATTACTGTGTGCTCATCTGCTTGACAATTGCCAGCTGAGCTGCACGATTCCTGCCTGTCATCTGCTTGACAATTGCCAGCTGTGCTGCGTAATTCCTGCCTGCTCAGCTGCTTGATTATTGCCAGCTGAGCAGCATGATTCCTCACACCTGAGTTCCATGATTATTGCCTGCTGACTGTTTGATTCGTGCCTACTCAGCTCTTTGTTTATTGCCTCCAGAGGCACATGATCAGTGTATGATAGCAAACATGCTCAGCGCATGATCAGTCACATGGTCAGCCCCATTAAGTCACGTGATCACTACATGATAGTCATGTGATCAGTCCATGCTCAGTCACGGTATCAGTGCATGATCAGCCACGTGATCAGTGCATGATCAGCCAGGTGATCAGTTCATGATAGCTATGTGATCAGTTTATGATTTGTCACGTGATCTGTGCATGACCAGGCACATGATCAGTGTATGACCAGCCATGTGATCAGTGCATGATAGCCACGTGATCAGTGCATGATCAGTCACGTGATCAGTGCAAGACCAGTCACGTGATCAGTGGATGATTAGCCACGTGATCAGTGCATGATCAGGCCACCCTGATCAGTGCATGATCAATTACGTGATCAGTGCATGATCAGTCACGTGACCAGTTATATGGTAGCTAGGTGATCATTGCATGATCAGCCACATGAGCCGTGCATGATAGCCACGAGATCAGTGCATGATCAGTCACGTGATCAGTGCATGATCACTCACGTGAACAGTGCATGATAAGTCAACTGATCAGTGCATGATCAATTACGTGATCAGTGCATGATCACTCACGTGACCAGTACATAGTAGCTACATGATCATTTCATGAACAGCCGCGTGAGCAAGTGCATGATCAGCACGTGATCAGTGCATGAATCAGCCACGTGATCAGTGCATGATCAGCCAAATGATGGTGCATGATCAATTACGTGATCAGTGCATGAGCAGCCACGTGATCAGTGCATGATCAGTCACGTGATCAGTGCATGGTCAGTCACGTGATCAGTGCATGATCAGCCACGTGAGCAGTGCATGATAGCCACGTGATCAGTGCATGATCAGCCACGTGATCAGTGCATTGATCAATTACGTGATCAGTGCTTGATCAGCCACCGTGATCAGTGCATGATCCAAGTGATCAGTGCATGATCAAATACGTGATCAGGTATGATCAGCCAGGTGAACAGTGCATGCTCAGTCACGTGATCAGGGCCTTGCTGAGCTGCGTGATTCCTGTCTGCTCATGCTGCTTGACAATTGCCAGCTGAGCTGCATGATTCCTGCCTGTCATCTGCTTGACAATTGCCAGCTGTGCTGCGTAATTCCTGCCTGCTCAGCTGTTTGATTATTGCCAGCTTAGCAGCATGATTCCTCACACCTGAGTTCCATGATTATTGCCTGCTGACTGTTGGATTCGTGCCTACTCAGCTCTTTGTTTATTGCCTCCAGAGGCAGACATGATCAGTGTATGATAGCAAACATGCTCAGCGCATGATCAGTCCATGGTCCAGCGCACATTAGTCACGTGATCACTACAATGATAGTCATGCTGGATCAGTCCATGCTCAGGTCACGGTAATCCAGTGCATGATCAGCCACCGTGAATCAGTGCATGATAGCCACAGTGATCATTGCATGATAGCCACGTGATCAGTGCAGTGATCAACCAGGTGAACAGTGAATGATTGCTCACGGTGGAAAGTTCATGGAATTAGTCCACAGTGATCTGTGGAATGACCCCGGCAAGGTGATCAGTGTATCGATCCAGCCACCTGACGAGTGCTATTGCATAGACACGTGATCAGTGCGATGATCAGATCACCTGATTGGATGTATGGATCAGTCACGTTGACCCGGGTAATGATCGTTGCATGATGCAGCCACGTGAGTAGTGCCATGGATAGCCACCGTGATCAGTTGCATGATAAGTGAGGTGATCATGTGCATGATCAGTCATGCTAATCTGCTGGCATGACCAGGCACGTGATCAGTGTATGACCAGCCATGTTATCAGTGCATGATAGCCACGTGGTCAGTGCATGATCAGTCACGTGATCAAGTGCATGATCAGTCACTTGATCAGTGCATGATCAGCCACCTGATCAGTGCATGATCAATTACGCTATCAGTGCATGATCAGTCAGGTGAACCCAAGTATAATGGGTAGCTCGTGTGATCAGTGTTATGAACAGCCAAGTGAATCAGTGCAGTCGCATAGCCACCGTGATCAGTGCATGATCAGTCCAGGTGATCAGTGTATGGATCCAGGCCCGTGATCAGTGCATGATCAGTCAGGTGATCAGTACATGATCAGCTCACGTGAACAGTGCATTGCATCATTTACCGTGATCCTGGCATGATCAGTCACGTGACAGTATATGGTACTACGGGTGATCATGTCCCTGACGAGCCAACGTGAGGCAGTGGCACTGATAGAAAACGTGGAATGTGTGCAATGATGAAGTTTACGTGAGCAGAGTATGAATCAGCCACGTGATCAGTGCATGAGTGCCACGTGATCAGTGCATGATATGTCACGTGACAGGTGTGTGATCAGCCATGTGAACAGTGGCATGTTCAGCCACGTATTCAGTGCATATAGCCACGTGATCAGTGCATGATCAGTTACGTGAGCAGTGTATGATCAGCCACGTGATCAGTGCATGATATCCAAGTGATCAGTGCATGATCAATCACGTGATCAGTGTATGATCAGCCACGTGAACAGTGCATGCTCAGTCACGTGATCAGGCCTGCTGAGCTGCGTGATGCCTGTCTGCTCATCTGCTTGACAATTGCCAGCTGAGCTGCATGATTCCTGCCTGTCATCTGCTTAGAGAAGATATGCACTTCTCCACGTGGATGGATCATGCAAATTTTGAATATAGCTACCATGCACCGATACATAACATACAATACAAACTGTCACCAATAGCCTGTCATAGCAACAAGTACAGAGTGACTATAGAACTGTCAACGTATCAGTCATTCACTGATCACCTGGCTGATCATGCACTATCACGTGGGCTATCATGCTACTACTCACGTGGCAGATCATTGCAATGATCATGTAGCTACCATGTACCGGTCACAGTGATGATCATACACCCATCAGGTGACTGATCATGCACTGATACCAGGGCTATCATGCACTGTTCACGTGGCTGATCAAACACTGATCACATGCCTGGTCATGCACAGATCACGTGACTAATCATGAACTGATCACGTAGCAATTCATTTCACTGATCACCTGGCTGATCATGCACTGATCACGTGGCTATCATGCAATATCACGTGGCTATCATGCACTGATTCACGTGGCTGATCATGCACTGATACGTGACTGAGCATGGATGTCACATGACTGCAGTAGTGATCACGTGACTTAATGGCGCTGATCATGTGACTGATCATGCGCTGAGCATGTTTGCTATCATACACTGATCATGTGTCTTGAGGCAATAAACAAAGAGCTGGAGTAGGCAACGAATCAAACAGTCAGCAGGCAATAATCATGGAACTCAGCTGTGAGGAATCATGCTGCTTCAGCTGGCAATAATCAAGCAGCTGAGCAGCAGAATTACACAGCACAGCTGCAATTGTCAAGCAGC
>NW_020190232.1:0-27309 GCF_002263795.3 Bos taurus
GATAGCCACCAGATCAGTGCATGATCAGCCACGTGATCAGTGCATGACCAGCCACGGGATCAGTGCAAGCACAGTCACGTGATCAGTGTATGATCAGCTTCGTGATCAGTGCATGATCAGCCACGTGATCAGTGCATGATCAGGCACGTGAAGAGTGCATGATCATCACGTGATCAGTGTATGATAGTCAGGTTATCAGTGCATGATCAGCCTAGTGATCAGTGCATGATCAGCTACGTGATCACTGTATGATCAGCGACGGGATCAGTGCATGTGCAGTCACGTTATCAGTGTATGATCAGCCACGTGATCAGTGCATGGTAGCCAAGTGATCAATGCATGATAGGTACATGATCAGTGCATGCTCAGTTACATGATCAGTGCATGATCAGTTACAGTATCAGTGAATGGGCAGTCACGTGATCAGTTTATGATCAGCCACGTGATCAGTGCATGAATGGAACCTGATCAGTGCATGATAAGCAACGTGATTAGTGCATGATCAGCCACGTGATCAGTGTATGATCAGACATGTGATCAGTGCATGATCAGCCACGTGATCAGTGTAAGATCAGCCATGTGATGAGTGCATGATCCCTAACCTGATTAGTGCATGATCAGCCACGTGATCAATGTATGATCAGCCACGTGATTAGTGCATGATCAGCAACGTGATCAGTGCATGATCAGCCAAGTGAGAAGTGCATGCACAGTCCCGTGGTTAGTGTATGATCAGCTTCGTGATCAGAGTATGATCAGCCACGTGATCAGTGCATGTTCAGCCACGTGATCAGAGTATGATCAGCCACCTGATCAGTGCATGATCAGCCAGGTGATCAGTGCATTATCAGCAACGTGATCAGTGCATGATCAGCCAAGTTAGAAGTGCATGCACAGTCCCGTGGTTAGTGTATGATCAGCTTCGTGATCAGAGTATAATCAGCCACGTGATCAGTGCATGTTCAGCCACGTGATCAGAGTATGATCAGCCACCTGATCAGTGCATGATCAGCCACGTGATCAGTGCATTATCAGCAACGTGATCAGTGCATGATCAGCCAAGTGATCAGTGCATGCACAGTCCCGAGGTCAGTGTATGATCATCTTCGTGATCAGAGTATGATCAGCCACGTGATCAGTGCATGATCAGCCACGTGATCAGTGCATGATATCCACGTGATCAGTGCATGATCAGTCACGTGATCGGGGTATGATCAACCACGTGATCAATGAATGATAGCCAACAGATCAGTGCATGATCAGTCACGTGATCAGTGCATGATCAGTCACGTGATCAGTGTATGATCAGCCACGTGAACAGTGCCTGCTGAGTGACATGACCAGGACCTACTGAGCTGCGTGATGCCTCTCTGCTGAGCTGCTTGACAATTGCCAGCTGAGCTGCGTGATTCCTGCCTGCTCATCTGCTTGACAATTGCCAGCTGAGCCATCTGATTCCTGCGTATTCAGTTGCTTGATGTTTGCCAGCTGAGCAGCATCATTCATCACAGCTGAGGTCCATGATTATTGCCTGCTGATTGTGTGATTCGTGCCTGCTCGGCTCTTTGGTTATTGCCTCCTGAGGCACATCATCAGTCCATGAGAGCCACGTGATCAGCTCATGATCAGTCACATGATCAGCACCATTCAGACACGAGATCGTTGCATGCTAAGTCACGTGATCAGTTCAAGATCAGCCATGGGATTAGTGCATGATGAGCCACGTGATAAGTGCATGATCATCCACGTGATTATTGCATGCACAATCAAGTGATCAGTGCATGATAGCCAGGTGACCTGTGCATGATCAGTCAGAAGATCATTGTATGATCAGCTACGTGATCAGTGCAGGATAGCCACGTGACTAGTACACGATTAATCAGTGCATGATCATCCACGTGATCAGTGCATGCACAGTCAAGTGATCAGTGCATGCAGTCACGTGATCAGTGTATAATCAGCTTCGTGATCAGAGTATGATAAGCCACGTGATCAGTGCATGATCAGCCACGTGATCAGAGTATGATCAGCCACGTGATCAGTGTATGATCAGCCAGTGATCAGTGCATGATCAGCAACGTGATCAGTGCATGATCAGCCACGTGATCAGTGTATGATCAGCCACGTGATCAGTGCATGATCAGCCAAGTGATCAGTGCATGATCACCACCTGATCAGTGCATGATCACACGTGATCAGAGTATGATCAGCCACGTGATCAGTGTATGATCAGCCACGTGATCAGTGCATGATCACAACGTGATAGTGCATGATCAGCAACGTGATCAGTGCATGATCAGCCACGTGTCAGTGCATGTCAGCTTCGTGATCAGAGTATGATCAGGCACGTGATCAGTGCATGATCAGCCACGTGATCAGAGTATGATCAGCCACGTGATCAGTGTATGATCAGCCAAGAGATCAGTGCATGATCAGCCACGTGATCAGTGCATGATCAGCCACGTGATCAGAGTATGATCAGCCACGTGATCAGTGTATGATCAGCCAAGTGATCAGTGCATGATCCACAACATTATTAGTGCATGATCAGGCCATGTGATCAGTGTATGATCAGCCACGTGATCAGTGCTGATCAGCCACGTGATCAGAGTATGTCAGCCCGTGATCAGTGCATGATCAGCCATGTGATCAAGTATGATCAGCCACGGGATCAGTGGATGATCAGCCAGTGATCAGTGCATTATCAGCCACGTGACCAGTGCATGATCCCAACATGATTAGTGGCATGATAGCCACGTATCAGTGCATGATAGACATGTGATCAGTGCAGGATAGCTACGTGATCAGTGCATGGTCAGCCACGGAAACAGTGCATGATAGCCACATGACCAGTAGGCATGATCAGCAAGATGATTAGTGCATGATCTGCCACGTGATCAGTGCATGATCAGCTACGTGATCACTGTATTATCAGCTACGGGATCAGTGCATGTGCAGTCACGTGATCAGTGTATGATCAGCCACGTGATCAGTGCATGATAGCCAAGTGATCAATGCATGAAAGGTACATGATCGGTGCATGCTCGGTTACTTGATCAGTGCATGATCAGTTACAGTATCAGTGCATGGCAGTCACATGATCAGTTTATGATCAGCCACGTGATCAGTGCATGATAGGAACCTGATCAGTGCATGATAAGCAACGTGATTAGTGGATGATCAGCCACGTGTTCAGTGTATGTGCAGCGACGTGATGAGTGCATGATCTCCAACGTGAATACTGCATGATCAGCCACGTGATGAGTGTATGATCAGCCACGTGATGAGTGCATGATCCCCAACGTGATTAGTGCATGATCAGCCACGTGATCAGTGTATGATCAGCCACGTGATCAGTGCATGATCAGCCACGTGATCAGTGTATGATCAGCTTCGTGATCTGTGCATGATCAGCCACGTGATGAGTGCATGATCCGCAAAGTAATTAGTGCATGATCAGCCACGTGATGAGTGCATGATCCCCAACGTGATTAGTGCATGATCAGCCACGTGATCAGCGCATGCACAGTAACGTGATCGTGTATGATCAGCTTCGAGATGAGTGCAATATCAGCCACGTGATGAGTGCATGATCCGCAAAGTAATTAGTGCATGATCAGCCACGTGATCAGTGTATTGATCAGCCACGTGATGAGTGCATGAATCCCCAACGTGATTAGTGCATGATCAGCCACGTGATCAGTGTATGATCAGCCACGTGATCAGCGGCATGCACAGTAACGTGATCAGTGTATGATCAGCTTCGAGATGAGTGCATATCAGCCACGTGATGAGTGCATGATCCACAAAGTAATTAGTGCATGATCAGCCACGTGATCAGTGCATGATCAGCCATGTGATCAGTGCATGCAAAGCCACGTTATCAGTGTACGATCAGACACGTGATCAGTGCATGATCAGCCACGTGATCAGTGTTTGTTCAGCGACGTGATGAGGTGCATGGTCCCCAACGTGATTACTCTATGATCAGCCACGTGATCTGTGTATGATCAGCCACATGATGAGTGCATGATCCCCAACTTGATTAGTCCATGATCAGCCACGTAATCAGTGTATGATCAGCTTCGTGATCAGTGCATGATCAGCCACGTGATCAGTTCATGATCAGTCACGAGATCAGTGCAAGAGCAGTCACGTGATAAGTGCATGATCAGGTACGTGATCAGTGCTTGATAAGTCACGTGATCAGGGTATTGATGAGCCAGGTGATCAGTGCATGATAGCCACATGACCAGTGCCTGAATCAGTCTCGAAATCAGTGCATGATCAGCCATGGGATCAGTGCATGATAGGCATGTGATCAGTGCATGATAGCTACGTGATCAGTGCATGATCAGCCACGTAATCAGTGCGTGATCAGCCACGTGTCACTGTATGATCAGCCACGTGATCAGTGCATGTGCAGTCACGTGATCAGTGTATGATGATCCATGTGTTCACTGCTTGATAGACAAGTGATCAGTGCATGATATCTACGTGATCAGTGCATGCTCAGTCACATGAGCAGTGCATGGTCAGCCACGTGATCAGTGCATTATAGCCACGTTATCATTGCCTTCAATTACATGATCAGTGAATGTGCAGTCACCTGATTAGTGCATGGGCAGTCACGTGATCAGTGTATGATCAGCCACGTGTTCAGTGCATGATAGACACGTGATCAGTGCATGATAGCCACGTGATCATTGCATGATAAGTAACGTGATTAGTGCATGATTAGCCACGTGATTAGTGTATGATCAGCCACGTGATCCATGCATGATCAGCAACGTCATCAGTGTATGATCAGCCACGTGAGAAGTGCAAGATCCGCAACATGATTAGTGCAAGATCAGCCACGTGGTTAGTGTATGATCAACCACGTGATTAGTGCATGATCTGCCACATGATCAGTGCATGATCAGCCACGTGATCAGTGCATGCAATGTCATGTGATCAGTGTATGATCAACTTCGTGATCAGTGCATGATGAGTTACATGATCAATGTATGATTAGCCACGTGATCAGTGCATGATCAGTCACGTGATCATGGCATGCGAAGTCATGTGATCAGTGCATGATAGCCACGAAAACATTGCATGAACAGGTGCGTGATCAGTTCATGCGCAGTCACGTGATCAGTGCATGATAGCCACGTGATCCGTGCATGATCTGTCACGTGATCAGTGTATGGGCAGTCAGTGTATGATCAGCCACGTGATCAGTGCATGATAGCCACGTGATCAGTGCATGGTAAGCAACGTGATTAGTGCATGTTTAGCTACATGTTCAGCGCATGATCAGCCACTTGATCAGTGCATGATCAGCCATGTGATCAGTGCATGCTCAGTCACGTGATCAGTGTATTATCAGCTTCGTGATCAGAGCATGATCAGCCACATGATCAGTGCATGATCAGGCAGGTGAAGAATGCATGATCAGGCACATGATCATTGTATGATAGCCCGGTTATCAGTGCATGATCAGCTTCATGATCAGTGCATGGTCAGCCAAGTAATCAGTGCATGCACAGTCACCTGATCATTGTATGATCAGCTTCGTGGTCAGTGAATGATCAGCCACGTGATCAGTGCATGATCAGGCACGTGATCAGTGCATGATCAGTCACCTGATGAGTGCATGATCAGGCACGTGATCAGTGCATGATCAGTCGTGTGATCAGTGTAGGATCAGTCACGTGATCAGTGCATGATCAGCCATCTAATCAGTGTGTGATCAGCCACGTGATCAGTGCATGATCCACAACGTGATTAGTGCATGATCAGCCACGTGATCAGTGCATGACCAGACACGTGATCAGTGTACGATCTGACACGTGATCAGTGCATGATCAACCACGTGTTCAGTGTATGTTCATCGACGTGATGAGTGCATGATCCCCAACGTGATTAATGCATGATCAGCCACGTGATGAGTGTATGATCCGCCACGTGATGAGTGCATGATCCCCAACATGATTAGTGCATGATCAGCCACGTGATCAGTGTATGATCAGCCACGTGATCAGTGCATGATCAGCCACGTGATCAGTGCATGATCAGCCACATGATCAGTGCATGATATCCACGTGATCAGTGCATGATCAGTCACGTGATCAGGGTATGATCAACCACGTGATCAATGAATGATAGACAACAGATCAGTGCATGATCAGTCACGTGATCAGTGCATGACCAGACACGTGATCAGTGCAAGCACAGTCACGTGATCAGTGTATGATCGGCTTCGTGATCAGTGCATGATCAGCCACGTGATCAGTGCATGATCAGGCACGTGAAGAGTGCATGACCAGCCACGTGATCAGTGCAAGCACAGTCACGTGATCAGTGTATGATCAGCTTCATGATCAGTGCATGGTCAGCCAGGTGATCAGTGTATGATCTGCCACGTGATCAGTGCATGATCAGCTACGTGATCACTGTATGATCAGCGACTTGATCAGTGCATGTGCAGTCAGGTTATCTGTGTATGATCAGCCAAGTGATCAGTGCATGATCCACAACATGATTAGTGCATGATCAGGCACGTGATCAGTGTATGATCAGACACGTGATCAGTGCATGATCAGCCACGTGATCCGTGCATGATCAGCCACGTGATCAGTGCATGATCAGCCACGTGATCAGTGCATGATCAGCCAAGTGATCAGTGCATGCACAGTCCCGTGGTCAGTGTATGATCAGCTTCGTGATCAGAGTATGATCAGCCACGTGATCAGTGCATGATCAGCCACTTGATCAGTGCATGATCAGGCACGTGTTCAGTGCATGATCTGTCATGTGATCAGTGCATGATCAGCCACGTAATTAGTGTGTGATCAGCCACGTGATCAGTGCATGATCAGCCACGTGATGAGTGCATGATCCGCAAAGAAATTAGTGCATGATCAGACACATGATCAGTGTATGATCAGCCACGTGATCAGTGCATGATCAGCCGGGTGATCAGCGCATGCACAGTAACGTGATCAGTGTATGATCAGCTTCGTGATCAGTGCATGATCAGCTACGTGATGAGTGCATGAACTGCAAAGTAATTAGTGCATGATCAGCCACGTGATCAGTGCATGATCAGGCACGTGATCAGTGCATGATCAGCCACGTGATCAGTGCATGATCAGCCACGTGAAGAGTGCATGATATGTCACGTGATCAGTGGATTATAGCCAGGTTATCAGTGCACGATCAGCCAGGTGATCAGTGCATGATCAGTCACGTGATCAGTGTATGATCAGCCACGTGATCAGTGCATGATAACTACATGACTAGTGCATGATCAGTCACGTGATCAGTGCATGTTCAGTCACGGGATCAGTGCATGATAGCCATTTGATCAGTGCATGATAGCTACGTGATCAGTGCATGATCAGCCACGTAATCAGTGCATGATCAGCCACTTGATCTCTGTATGATCAGCCACGTGATCAGTGCATGTGTAGTCATGTGATCAGTGTATGATCAGCCACGTGTTCAGTACATGATAGCCAAGTAATCAATGCATGATAGCTAAGTGATCAGTGCATGCTCAGTCACATGAGCAGTGCATGATCAGCCACGTGATCCATGCATGACAGCCACGTTATCATTGCCTTCAATTATGTGATCAGTGCATGTGCAGTCACGTGATTCGTGCATGGGCACTCACGTGATCAGTGTATGATTAGCCACGTGTTCCGTGCATGAGAGACACGTGATCAGGGCATGATAGCCACGTGATCGTTGCCTACAATTACGTGAACAGTGCATGTGCAGTCACGTGATCAGTGCATGATAGCCACGTGATCAGTGAATGATCAGTCACGTGATCAGGGCCTGATCAGTAAAGTGATCAGTGCATGATCATCCACATGATCTGTGCATTATAGCCACGTGATCAGTTCTTGATTAGGCACATGATCAGCACCATTCAGACACGAGATCACTGCATGCTGAGTCACGTGATCAGTTCATGATCAGCGACGTGATCAGTGTAAGATCAGCTATGTGATCAGTGCATGATCAGCCACGTGATCAGTGCATGATCAGCAACGTGATCAGTGCATGATCAGCCAAGTGATCAGTCCATGGACAGTCCCGTGGTCAGTGTATGATCAGCTTCGTGATCAGAGTATGATCAGCCACGTGATCAGTGCATTTTCAGCCATGTGATCAGTGCATGATCCGCAACATGATTAGTGCATGATAGCCACTGATCAGTGCATGATAGACATGTGATCAGTGCAGGATAGGTACATGATCGGTGCATGATCATTGCCTACAATTACGTGAACAGTGCATGTGCAGTCACGTTATCAGTGTATGATCAGCCACGAGATCACTGCATGATCAGGTACGTGATCAGTGCATGATCAGTCATGTGATCAGTGTATGATCAGTCACGTGATTACTGCATGATCAGCCACGTAATCAGTGTGTGATCAGCCACGTGATCAGTGCATGATCCACAACGTGATTAGTGCATGATCAGGCACGTGATCAGTGCATGACCAGCCACGTGATCAGTGCAAGCACAGTCACGTGATCAGTGTATGATCAGCTTCGTGATCAGTGCATGATCAGCCACGTGATCAGTGCATGATCAGGCACGTGAAGAGTGCATGACCAGCCACGTGATCAGTGCAAGCACAGTCACGTGATCAGTGTATGATCAGCTTCGTGATCAGTGCATGGTCAGCCAGGTGATCAGTGCATGATCTGCCACGTGATCAGTGCATGTGCAGTCAGGTTATCAGTGCATGATAGCCAAGTGATCAATGCATGATAGGTACATGATCGGTGCATGCTCAGTTACATGATCAGTGCATGATCAGTTACAGGATCATTGAATGGGCAGTCACGTGATCAGTTTATGATCAGCCACGTGATCATTGCATGATAGGAAGCTGATCAGTGCATGATAAGCAAAGTGATTAGTGCATGATCAGCCACGTGATCAGTGTATGATCAGCCATGTGATGAGTGCATGATCCCCAACCTGATTAGTGCATGATCAGCCACGTGATCAATGTATGATCAGCCACGTGATTAGTGAATGATCAACCACGTGTTCAGTGTATGTTCAGCGACGTGATTAGTGCATGATCGCCAACGTGATTACTGCATGTTCAGCCACGTGATGAGTGTATGATCAGCCCCGTGATGAGTGCATGATCACCAACGTGATTAGTGCATGATCAGCCACGTGATCAGTGTATGATCAGTCACGTGATCAGTGCATGATCAGCCGCGTGGTCAGTGCATGCACAGTCACGTGATCAGTGTATGATCAGCTTTGTGATCAGTGCATGATCAGCCACGTGATCAGTGCATGACCAGGCACGTGATCAGTGCATGATCTGTCCTGTGATCAGTGTATGATCAGCCACGTGATCAGTGCATGATCAGCTAAGTAATCAGTGTGTGATCAGCCACGTGATCATTGCATGACCAGCCACATGATCAGTGCAAGCACAGTCAGGTGATCAGTGTATGATCAGCGACGGGATCAGTGCATGTGCAGTCACGTTATCAGTGCATGATCTGCCACGTGATGAGTGCATGATCTGCAAAGTAATTAGTGCATGATCAGCCACGTGATCAGTGCATGTTCAGGCACGTGATCAGTGCATGATCAGTCATGTGATCAGTGTATGATCAGCCACGTGATCAGTGCATGATCAGCCACGTAATCAGTGTGTGATCAGCCACGTGGTCAGTGCATGATCCACAAGGTGATTAGTGCATGATCAACCACGTGATCAGTGCATGACCAGCCACGTGATCAGTGCAAGCACAGTCAGGTGGTCAGTGTATGATCAGCTTCGTGATCAGAGCATGATCAGCCACTTGGTCAGTTCATGATCAGGCACGCGAAGTGTGCATGATCAGTCACGTGATTAGTTTACGATAGCCAGGTTATCAGTGCATGATCAGCCACGTGATCAGTGCATGATATCCACGTGATCAGTGCATGATCAGTCACGAGATCGCGGTATGTTCAACCACGTGATCAATGAATGATAGCCACCAGATCAGTGCATGATCAGCCACGTGATCAGTGCATGACCAGCCACGGGATCAGTGCAAGCACAGTCACGTGATCAGTGTATGATCAGCTTCGTGATCAGTGCATGATCAGCCACGTGATCAGTGCATGATCAGGCACGTGAAGAGTGCATGATCATCACGTGATCAGTGTATGATAGTCAGGTTATCAGTGCATGATCAGCCTAGTGATCAGTGCATGAACTGCCACGTGATCAGTGCATGATCAGCTACGTGATCACTGTATGATCAGCGACGGGATCAGTGCATGTGCAGTCACGTTATCAGTGTATGATCAGCCACGTGATCAGTGCATGGTAGCCAAGTGATCAATGCATGATAGGTACATGATCAGTGCATGCTCAGTTACATGATCAGTGCATGATCAGTTACAGTATCAGTGAATGGGCAGTCACGTGATCAGTTTATGATCAGCCACGTGATCAGTGCATGAATGGAACCTGATCAGTGCATGATAAGCAACGTGATTAGTGCATGATCAGCCACGTGATCAGTGTATGATCAGACATGTGATCAGTGCATGATCAGCCACGTGATCAGTGTAAGATCAGCCATGTGATGAGTGCATGATCCCTAACCTGATTAGTGCATGATCAGCCACGTGATCAATGTATGATCAGCCACGTGATTAGTGCATGATCAGCAACGTGATCAGTGCATGATCAGCCAAGTGAGAAGTGCATGCACAGTCCCGTGGTTAGTGTATGATCAGCTTCGTGATCAGAGTATGATCAGCCACGTGATCAGTGCATGTTCAGCCACGTGATCAGAGTATGATCAGCCACCTGATCAGTGCATGATCAGCCAGGTGATCAGTGCATTATCAGCAACGTGATCAGTGCATGATCAGCCAAGTTAGAAGTGCATGCACAGTCCCGTGGTTAGTGTATGATCAGCTTCGTGATCAGAGTATAATCAGCCACGTGATCAGTGCATGTTCAGCCACGTGATCAGAGTATGATCAGCCACCTGATCAGTGCATGATCAGCCACGTGATCAGTGCATTATCAGCAACGTGATCAGTGCATGATCAGCCAAGTGATCAGTGCATGCACAGTCCCGAGGTCAGTGTATGATCATCTTCGTGATCAGAGTATGATCAGCCACGTGATCAGTGCATGATCAGCCACGTGATCAGTGCATGATATCCACGTGATCAGTGCATGATCAGTCACGTGATCGGGGTATGATCAACCACGTGATCAATGAATGATAGCCAACAGATCAGTGCATGATCAGTCACGTGATCAGTGCATGATCAGTCACGTGATCAGTGTATGATCAGCCACGTGAACAGTGCCTGCTGAGTGACATGACCAGGACCTACTGAGCTGCGTGATGCCTCTCTGCTGAGCTGCTTGACAATTGCCAGCTGAGCTGCGTGATTCCTGCCTGCTCATCTGCTTGACAATTGCCAGCTGAGCCATCTGATTCCTGCGTATTCAGTTGCTTGATGTTTGCCAGCTGAGCAGCATCATTCATCACAGCTGAGGTCCATGATTATTGCCTGCTGATTGTGTGATTCGTGCCTGCTCGGCTCTTTGGTTATTGCCTCCTGAGGCACATCATCAGTCCATGAGAGCCACGTGATCAGCTCATGATCAGTCACATGATCAGCACCATTCAGACACGAGATCGTTGCATGCTAAGTCACGTGATCAGTTCAAGATCAGCCATGGGATTAGTGCATGATGAGCCACGTGATAAGTGCATGATCATCCACGTGATTATTGCATGCACAATCAAGTGATCAGTGCATGATAGCCAGGTGACCTGTGCATGATCAGTCACGAGATCATTGTATGATCAGCTACGTGATCAGTGCAGGATAGCCACGTGACTAGTACACGATTAATCAGTGCATGATCATCCACGTGATCAGTGCATGCACAGTCAAGTGATCAGTGCATGCAGTCACGTGATCAGTGTATAATCAGCTTCGTGATCAGAGTATGATAAGCCACGTGATCAGTGCATGATCAGCCACGTGATCAGAGTATGATCAGCCACGTGATCAGTGTATGATCAGCCAAGTGATCAGTGCATGATCAGCAACGTGATCAGTGCATGATCAGCCACGTGATCAGTGTATGATCAGCCACGTGATCAGTGCATGATCAGCCAAGTGATCAGTGCATGATCACCACCTGATCAGTGCATGATCAGCCACGTATCAGAGTATGATCAGCCACGTGGTCAGTGTATGATCAGCCAAGTGATCAGTGCATGATCCACAACATGATTAGTGCATGATCAGACACGTGATCAGTGTATGATCAGCCACGTGATCAGTGCATGATCAGCCACGTGATAAGTGCATGATCAGCAACGTGATCAGTGCATGATCAGCCAAGTGATCAGTGCATGCACAGTCCCGTGGTCAGTGTATTGTCAGCTTCGTGATCAGAGTATGATCAGGCACGTGATCAGTGCATGATCAGCCACGTGATCAGAGTATGATCAGCCACGTGATCAGTGTATGATCAGCCAAGAGATCAGTGCATGATCAGCCACGTGATCAGTGCATGATCAGCCACGTGATCAGAGTATGATCAGCCACGTGATCAGTGTATGATCAGCCAAGTGATCAGTGCATGATCCACAACATTATTAGTGCATGATCAGGCATGTGATCAGTGTATGATCAGCCACGTGATCAGTGCATGATCAGCCACGTGATCAGAGTATGATCAGCCACGTGATCAGTGCATGATCAGCCATGTGATCAGAGTATGATCAGCCACGTGATCAGTGCATGATCAGCCACGTGATCAGTGCATTATCAGCCACGTGACCAGTGCATGATCCCCAACATGATTAGTGCATGATAGCCACGTGATCAGTGCATGATAGACATGTGATCAGTGCAGGATAGCTACGTGATCAGTGCATGGTCAGCCACGGAAACAGTGCATGATAGCCACATGACCAGTGCATGATCAGCAAGATGATTAGTGCATGATCTGCCACGTGATCAGTGCATGATCAGCTACGTGATCACTGTATTATCAGCTACGGGATCAGTGCATGTGCAGTCACGTGATCAGTGTATGATCAGCCACGTGATCAGTGCATGATAGCCAAGTGATCAATGCATGAAAGGTACATGATCGGTGCATGCTCGGTTACCTGATCAGTGCATGATCAGTTACAGTATCAGTGCATGGGCAGTCACATGATCAGTTTATGATCAGCCACGTGATCAGTGCATGATAGGAACCTGATCAGTGCATGATAAGCAACGTGATTAGTGGATGATCAGCCACGTGTTCAGTGTATGTGCAGCGACGTGATGAGTGCATGATCTCCAACGTGAATACTGCATGATCAGCCACGTGATGAGTGTATGATCAGCCACGTGATGAGTGCATGATCCCCAACGTGATTAGTGCATGATCAGCCACGTGATCAGTGTATGATCAGCCACGTGATCAGTGCATGATCAGCCACGTGATCAGTGTATGATCAGCTTCGTGATCAGTGCATGATCAGCCACGTGATGAGTGCATGATCCGCAAAGTAATTAGTGCATGATCAGCCACGTGATGAGTGCATGATCCCCAACGTGATTAGTGCATGATCAGCCACGTGATCAGCGCATGCACAGTAACGTGATCAGTGTATGATCAGCTTCGAGATGAGTGCATATCAGCCACGTGATGAGTGCATGATCCGCAAAGTAATTAGTGCATGATCAGCCACGTGATCAGTGTATGATCAGCCACGTGATGAGTGCATGATCCCCAACGTGATTAGTGCATGATCAGCCACGTGATCAGTGTATGATCAGCCACGTGATCAGCGCATGCACAGTAACGTGATCAGTGTATGATCAGCTTCGAGATGAGTGCATATCAGCCACGTGATGAGTGCATGATCCACAAAGTAATTAGTGCATGATCAGCCACGTGATCAGTGCATGATCAGCCATGTGATCAGTGCATGCAAAGCCACGTTATCAGTGTACGATCAGACACGTGATCAGTGCATGATCAGCCACGTGATCAGTGTTTGTTCAGCGACGTGATGAGTGCATGGTCCCCAACGTGATTACTCTATGATCAGCCACGTGATCTGTGTATGATCAGCCACATGATGAGTGCATGATCCCCAACTTGATTAGTCCATGATCAGCCACGTAATCAGTGTATGATCAGCTTCGTGATCAGTGCATGATCAGCCACGTGATCAGTTCATGATCAGTCACGAGATCAGTGCAAGAGCAGTCACGTGATAAGTGCATGATCAGGTACGTGATCAGTGCTTGATAAGTCACGTGATCAGGGTATGATGAGCCAGGTGATCAGTGCATGATAGCCACATGACCAGTGCCTGATCAGTCTCGAAATCAGTGCATGATCAGCCATGGGATCAGTGCATGATAGGCATGTGATCAGTGCATGATAGCTACGTGATCAGTGCATGATCAGCCACGTAATCAGTGCGTGATCAGCCACGTGTCACTGTATGATCAGCCACGTGATCAGTGCATGTGCAGTCACGTGATCAGTGTATGATGATCCATGTGTTCACTGCTTGATAGACAAGTGATCAGTGCATGATATCTACGTGATCAGTGCATGCTCAGTCACATGAGCAGTGCATGGTCAGCCACGTGATCAGTGCATTATAGCCACGTTATCATTGCCTTCAATTACATGATCAGTGAATGTGCAGTCACCTGATTAGTGCATGGGCAGTCACGTGATCAGTGTATGATCAGCCACGTGTTCAGTGCATGATAGACACGTGATCAGTGCATGATAGCCACGTGATCATTGCATGATAAGTAACGTGATTAGTGCATGATTAGCCACGTGATTAGTGTATGATCAGCCACGTGATCCATGCATGATCAGCAACGTCATCAGTGTATGATCAGCCACGTGAGAAGTGCAAGATCCGCAACATGATTAGTGCAAGATCAGCCACGTGGTTAGTGTATGATCAACCACGTGATTAGTGCATGATCTGCCACATGATCAGTGCATGATCAGCCACGTGATCAGTGCATGCAATGTCATGTGATCAGTGTATGATCAACTTCGTGATCAGTGCATGATGAGTTACATGATCAATGTATGATTAGCCACGTGATCAGTGCATGATCAGTCACGTGATCATGGCATGCGAAGTCATGTGATCAGTGCATGATAGCCACGAAAACATTGCATGAACAGGTGCGTGATCAGTTCATGCGCAGTCACGTGATCAGTGCATGATAGCCACGTGATCCGTGCATGATCTGTCACGTGATCAGTGTATGGGCAGTCAGTGTATGATCAGCCACGTGATCAGTGCATGATAGCCACGTGATCAGTGCATGGTAAGCAACGTGATTAGTGCATGTTTAGCTACATGATCAGCGCATGATCAGCCACTTGATCAGTGCATGATCAGCCATGTGATCAGTGCATGCTCAGTCACGTGATCAGTGTATTATCAGCTTCGTGATCAGAGCATGATCAGCCACATGATCAGTGCATGATCAGGCAGGTGAAGAATGCATGATCAGGCACATGATCATTGTATGATAGCCCGGTTATCAGTGCATGATCAGCTTCATGATCAGTGCATGGTCAGCCAAGTAATCAGTGCATGCACAGTCACCTGATCATTGTATGATCAGCTTCGTGGTCAGTGCATGATCAGCCACGTGATCAGTGCATGATCAGGCACGTGATCAGTGCATGATCAGTCACCTGATGAGTGCATGATCAGGCACGTGATCAGTGCATGATCAGTCGTGTGATCAGTGTAGGATCAGTCACGTGATCAGTGCATGATCAGCCATCTAATCAGTGTGTGATCAGCCACGTGATCAGTGCATGATCCACAACGTGATTAGTGCATGATCAGCCACGTGATCAGTGCATGACCAGACACGTGATCAGTGTACGATCTGACACGTGATCAGTGCATGATCAACCACGTGTTCAGTGTATGTTCATCGACGTGATGAGTGCATGATCCCCAACGTGATTAATGCATGATCAGCCACGTGATGAGTGTATGATCCGCCACGTGATGAGTGCATGATCCCCAACATGATTAGTGCATGATCAGCCACGTGATCAGTGTATGATCAGCCACGTGATCAGTGCATTATCAGCCACGTGATCAGTGCATGATCAGCCACATGATCAGTGCATGATATCCACGTGATCAGTGCATGATCAGTCACGTGATCAGGGTATGATCAACCACGTGATCAATGAATGATAGACAACAGATCAGTGCATGACCAGACACGTGATCAGTGCAAGCACAGTCACGTGATCAGTGCAAGCACAGTCACGTGATCAGTGTATGATCGGCTTCGTGATCAGTGCATGATCAGCCACGTGATCAGTGCATGATCAGGCACGTGAAGAGTGCATGACCAGCCACGTGATCAGTGCAAGCACAGTCACGTGATCAGTGTATGATCAGCTTCATGATCAGTGCATGGTCAGCCAGGTGATCAGTGTATGATCTGCCACGTGATCAGTGCATGATCAGCTACGTGATCACTGTATGATCAGCGACTTGATCAGTGCATGTGCAGTCAGGTTATCTGTGTATGATCAGCCAAGTGATCAGTGCATGATCCACAACATGATTAGTGCATGATCAGGCACGTGATCAGTGTATGATCAGACACGTGATCAGTGCATGATCAGCCACGTGATCCGTGCATGATCAGCCACGTGATCAGTGCATGATCAGCCACATGATCAGTGCATGATCAGCCAAGTGATCAGTGCATGCACAGTCCCGTGGTCAGTGTATGATCAGCTTCGTGATCAGAGTATGATCAGCCACGTGATCAGTGCATGATCAGCCACTTGATCAGTGCATGATCAGGCACGTGTTCAGTGCATGATCTGTCATGTGATCAGTGCATGATCAGCCACGTAATTAGTGTGTGATCAGCCACGTGATCAGTGCATGATCAGCCACGTGATGAGTGCATGATCCGCAAAGAAATTAGTGCATGATCAGACACATGATCAGTGTATGATCAGCCACGTGATCAGTGCATGATCAGCCGGGTGATCAGCGCATGCACAGTAACGTGATCAGTGTATGATCAGCTTCGTGATCAGTGCATGATCAGCTACGTGATGAGTGCATGAACTGCAAAGTAATTAGTGCATGATCAGCCACGTGATCAGTGCATGATCAGGCACGTGATCAGTGCATGATCAGCCACGTGATCAGTGCATGATCAGCCACGTGAAGAGTGCATGATATGTCACGTGATCAGTGGATTATAGCCAGGTTATCAGTGCACGATCAGCCAGGTGATCAGTGCATGATCAGTCACGTGATCAGTGTATGATCAGCCACGTGATCAGTGCATGATAACTACATGACTAGTGCATGATCAGTCACGTGATCAGTGCATGTTCAGTCACGGGATCAGTGCATGATAGCCATTTGATCAGTGCATGATAGCTACGTGATCAGTGCATGATCAGCCACGTAATCAGTGCATGATCAGCCACTTGATCTCTGTATGATCAGCCACGTGATCAGTGCATGTGTAGTCATGTGATCAGTGTATGATCAGCCACGTGTTCAGTACATGATAGCCAAGTAATCAATGCATGATAGCTAAGTGATCAGTGCATGCTCAGTCACATGAGCAGTGCATGATCAGCCACGTGATCCATGCATGACAGCCACGTTATCATTGCCTTCAATTATGTGATCAGTGCATGTGCAGTCACGTGATTCGTGCATGGGCACTCACGTGATCAGTGTATGATTAGCCACGTGTTCCGTGCATGAGAGACACGTGATCAGGGCATGATAGCCACGTGATCATTGCCTACAATTACGTGAACAGTGCATGTGCAGTCACGTGATCAGTGCATGATAGCCACGTGATCAGTGAATGATCAGTCACGTGATCAGGGCCTGATCAGTAAAGTGATCAGTGCATGATCATCCACATGATCTGTGCATTATAGCCACGTGATCAGTTCTTGATTAGGCACATGATCAGCACCATTCAGACACGAGATCACTGCATGCTGAGTCACGTGATCAGTTCATGATCAGCGACGTGATCAGTGTAAGATCAGCTATGTGATCAGTGCATGATCAGCCACGTGATCAGTGCATGATCAGCAACGTGATCAGTGCATGATCAGCCAAGTGATCAGTCCATGGACAGTCCCGTGGTCAGTGTATGATCAGCTTCGTGATCAGAGTATGATCAGCCACGTGATCAGTGCATTTTCAGCCATGTGATCAGTGCATGATCCGCAAACATGATTAGTGCATGATAGCCACTGATCAGTGCATGATAGACATGTGATCAGTGCAGGATAGGTACATGATCGGTGCATGATCATTGCCTACAATTACGTGAACAGTGCATGTGCAGTCACGTTATCAGTGTATGATCAGCCACGAGATCACTGCATGATCAGGTACGTGATCAGTGCATGATCAGTCATGTGATCAGTGTATGATCAGTCACGTGATTACTGCATGATCAGCCACGTAATCAGTGTGTGATCAGCCACGTGATCAGTGCATGATCCACAACGTGATTAGTGCATGATCAGGCACGTGATCAGTGCATGACCAGCCACGTGATCAGTGCAAGCACAGTCACGTGATCAGTGTATGATCAGCTTCGTGATCAGTGCATGATCAGCCACGTGATCAGTGCATGATCAGGCACGTGAAGAGTGCATGACCAGCCACGTGATCAGTGCAAGCACAGTCACGTGATCAGTGTATGATCAGCTTCGTGATCAGTGCATGGTCAGCCAGGTGATCAGTGCATGATCTGCCACGTGATCAGTGCATGTGCAGTCAGGTTATCAGTGCATGATAGCCAAGTGATCAATGCATGATAGGTACATGATCGGTGCATGCTCAGTTACATGATCAGTGCATGATCAGTTACAGGATCATTGAATGGGCAGTCACGTGATCAGTTTATGATCAGCCACGTGATCATTGCATGATAGGAAGCTGATCAGTGCATGATAAGCAAAGTGATTAGTGCAATCAGCCACGTGATCAGTGTATGATCAGCCATGTGATGAGTGCATGATCCCCAACCTGATTAGTGCATGATCAGCCACGTGATCAATGTATGATCAGCCACGGATTAGTGAATGATCAACCACGTGTTCAGTGTATGTTCAGCGACGTGATTAGTGCATGATCGCCAACGTGATTACTGCATGTTCAGCCACGTGATGAGTGTATGATCAGCCCGTGATGAGTGCATGATCACCAACGTGATTAGTGCATGATCAGCCACGTGATCAGTGTATGATCAGTCACGTGATCAGTGCATGATCAGCCGCGTGGTCAGTGCATGCACAGTCACGTGATCAGTGTATGATCAGCTTTGTGATCAGTGCATGATCAGCCACGTGATCAGTGATGACCAGGCACGTGATCAGTGCATGATCTGTCCTGTGATCAGTGTTATGATCAGCACGTGATCAGTGCATGATCAGCTAAGTAATCAGTGTGTGATCAGCCACGTGATCATTGCATGACCAGCCACATGATCAGTGCAAGCACAGTCAGGTGATCAGTGTATGATCAGCGACGGGATCAGTGCATGTGCAGTTCACGTTGTCAGTGCATGATCTGACACGTGATGAGTGCATGATCTGCAAAGTAATTAGTGCATGATCAGCCACGTGATCAGTGCATGTTCAGGCACGTGATCAGTGCATGATCAGTCATGTGATCAGTGTATGATCAGCCACGTGATCAGTGCATGATCAGCACGTAATCAGTGTGTGATCAGCCACGTGGTCAGTGCATGATCCACAAGGTGATTAGTGCATGATCAACCACGTGATCAGTGCATGACCAGCCACGTGATCAGTGCAAGCACAGTCAGGTGGTCAGTGTATGATCAGCTTCGTGATCAGAGCATGATCAGCCACTTGGTCAGTTCATGATCAGGCACGCGAAGTGTGCATGATCAGTCACGTGATTAGTTTACGATAGCCAGGTTATCAGTGCATGATCAGCCACGTGATCAGTGCATGATATCCACGTGATCAGTGCATGATCAGTCACGAGATCGCGGTATGTTCAACCACTGTGATCAATGAATGATAGCCACCAGATCAGTGCATGATCAGCCACGTGATCAGTGCATGACCAGCCACGGGATCAGTGCAAGCACAGTCACGTGATCAGTGTATGATCAGCTTCGTGATCAGTGCATGATCAGCCACGTGTCAGTGCATGATCAGGCACGTGAAGAGTGCATGATCATCACGGTGATCAGTGTATGATAGTCAGGTTATCAGTGGCATGATCAGGCCTAGTGATCAGTGCATGAACTGCCACGTGATCAGTGCATGATCAGCTACGTGATCACTGTATGATCAGCGACGGGATCAGTGCATGTGCAGTCACGTTATCAGTGTATGATCAGCCACGTGATCAGTGCATGGTAGCCAAGTGATCAATGCATGATAGGTACATGATCAGTGCATGCTCAGTTACATGATCAGTGCATGATCAGTTACAGTATCAGTGAATGGGCAGTCACGTGATCAGTTTATGATCAGCCACGTGATCAGTGCATGAATGGAACCTGATCAGTGCATGATAAGCAACGTGATTAGTGCATGATCAGCCACGTGATCAGTGTATGATCAGACATGTGATCAGTGCATGATCAGCCACGTGATCAGTGTATGATCAGCCATGTGATGAGTGCATGATCCCCAACCTGATTAGTGCATGATCAGCCACGTGATCAATGTATGATCAGCCACGTGATTAGTGAATGATCAACCACGTGTTCAGTGTATGTTTCAGCGACGTGATTAGTGCATGATCGCCAACGTGATTAGTGCATGTTCAGCCACGTGATGAGTGTATGATCAGCCCCGTGATGAGTGCATGATCACCAACGTGATTAGTGCATGATCAGCCACGTGATCAGTGTATGATCAGCCACATGATCAGTGCATGATCAGGCAGGTGAAGAATGCATGATCAGGCACATGATCATTGTATGATAGCCCGGTTATCAGTGCATGATCAGCTTCATGATCAGTGCATGGTCAGCCAAGTAATCAGTGCATGCACAGTCACCTGATCATTGTATGATCAGCTTCGTGGTCAGTGCATGATCAGCCACGTGATCAGTGCATGATCAGGCACGTGATCAGTGCATGATCAGTCCACCTGATGAGTGCATGATCAGCACGTGATCAGTGCATGATCAGTCGTGTGATCAGTGTAGGATCAGTCACGTGATCAGTGCATGATCAGCCATCTAATCAGTGTGTGATCAAGCCACGTGATCAGTGCATGATCCACAACGTGATTAGTGCATGATCAGCCACGTGATCAGTGCATGACCAGACACGTGATCAGTGTACGATCTGACACGTTGATCAGTGCATGATCAACCACGTGTTCAGTGTATGTTCATCGACGTGATGAGTGCATGATCCCCAACGTGATTAATGCATGATCAGCCACGTGATGAGTGTATGATCCGCCACGTGATGAGTGCATGATCCCAACATGATTAGTGCATGATCAGCCACGTGATTCAGTGTATGATCAGCCACGTGATCAGTGCATTATCAGCCACGTGATCAGTGCATGATCAGCCACATGATCAGTGCATGATATCCACGTGATCAGTGCATGATCAGTCACGTGATCAGGGTATGATCAACCACGTGATCAATGAATGATAGACAACAGATCAGTGCATGATCAGTCACGTGATCAGTGCATGACCAGACACGTGATCAGTGCAAGCCACAGTCACGTGATCAGTGTATGATCGGCTTCGTGATCAGTGCATGATCAGCCACGTGATCAGTGCATGATCAGGCACGTGAAGAGTGCATGACCAGCCACGTGATCAGTGCAAGCACAGTCACGTGATCAGTGTATGATCAGCTTCATGATCAGTGCATGGTCAGCCAGGTGATCAGTGTATGATCTGCCACGTGATCAGTGCATGATCAGCTACGTGATCACTGTATGATCAGCGACTTGATCAGTGCATGTGCAGTCAGGTTATCTGTGTATGATCAGCCAAGTGATCAGTGCATGATCCACAACATGATTAGTGCATGATCAGGCACGTGATCAGTGTATGATCAGACACGTGATCAGTGCATGATCAGCCACGTGATCCGTGCATGATCAGCCACGTGATCAGTGCATGATCAGCCACATGATCAGTGCATGATCAGCCAAGTGATCAGTGCATGCACAGTCCCGTGGTCAGTGTATGATCAGCTTCGTGATCAGAGTATGATCAGCCACGTGATCAGTGCATGATCAGCCACTTGATCAGTGCATGATCAGGCACGTGTTCAGTGCATGATCTGTCATGTGATCAGTGCATGATCAGCCACGTAATTAGTGTGTGATCAGCCACGTGATCAGTGCATGATCAGCCACGTGATGAGTGCATGATCCGCAAAGAAATTAGTGCATGATCAGACACATGATCAGTGTATGATCAGCCACGTGATCAGTGCATGATCAGCCGGGTGATCAGCGCATGCACAGTAACGTGGTCAGTGTATGATCAGCTTCGTGATCAGTGCATGATCAGCTACGTGATGAGTGCATGAACTGCAAAGTAATTAGTGCATGATCAGCCACGTGATCAGTTGCATGATCAGGCACGTGATCAGTGCATGATCAGCCACGTGATCAGTGCATGATCAGCCACGTGAACAGTGCATGATATGTCACGTGATCAGTGGATTATAGCCAGGTTATCAGTGCACGATCAGCCAGGTGATCAGTGCATGATCAGTCACGTGATCAGTGTATGATCAGCCACGTGATCAGTGCATGATAACTACATGACTAGTGCATGATCAGTCCACGTGATCAGTGCATGTTCAGTCACGGGATCAGTGCATGATAGCCATTTGATCAGTGCATGATAGCTACGTGATCAGTGCATGATCAGCCACGTAATCAGTGCATGATCAGCCACTTGATCTCTGTATGATCAGCCACGTGATCAGTGCATGTGTAGTCATGTGATCAGTGTATGATCAGCCACGTGTTCAGTACATGATAAGCCAAGTAATCAATGCATGATAGCTAAGTGATCAGTGCATGCTCAGTCACATGAGCAGTGCATGATCAGCCACGTGATCCATGCATGACAGCCACGTTATCATTGCCTTCAATTATGTGATCAGTGCATGTGCAGTCACGTGATTCGTGCATGGGCACTCACGTGATCAGTGTATGATAAGCCACGTGTTCAGTGCATGAAGAACTGATCAGGGCATGATAGCACGTGATCATGCTACAATTACGTGAACAGTGCATGTGCAGTCACGTGATCAGTGCATGATAGCCACGTGATCAGTGAATGATCAGTCACGTGATCAGGGCCTGATCAGTAAAGTGATCAGTGCATGATCATCCACATGATCTGTGCATTATAGCCACGTGATCAGTTCTTGATTAGGCACATGATCAGCACCATTCAGACACGAGATCACTGCATGCTGAGTCACGTGATCAGTTCATGATCAGCGACGTGATCAGTGTAAGATCAGCTATGTGATCAGTGCATGATCAGCCACGTGATCAGTGCATGATCAGCAACGTGATCAGTGCATGATCAGCCAAGTGATCAGTCCATGGACAGTCCCGTGGTCAGTGTATGATCAGCTTCGTGATCAGAGTATGATCAGCCACGTGATCAGTGCATTTTCAGCCATGTGATCAGTGCATGATCCGCAACATGATTAGTGCATGATAGCCACTGATCAGTGCATGATAGACATGTGATCAGTGCAGGATAGGTACATGATCGGTGCATGATCATTGCCTACAATTACGTGAACAGTGCATGTGCAGTCACGTTATCAGTGTATGATCAGCCACGAGATCACTGCATGATCAGGTACGTGATCAGTGCATGATCAGTCATGTGATCAGTGTATGATCAGTCACGTGATTACTGCATGATCAGCCACGTAATCAGTGTGTGATCAGCCACGTGATCAGTGCATGATCCACAACGTGATTAGTGCATGATCAGGCACGTGATCAGTGCATGACCAGCCACGTGATCAGTGCAAGCACAGTCACGTGATCAGTGTATGATCAGCTTCGTGATCAGTGCATGATCAGCCACGTGATCAGTGCATGATCAGGCACGTGAAGAGTGCATGACCAGCCACGTGATCAGTGCAAGCACAGTCACGTGATCAGTGTATGATCAGCTTCGTGATCAGTGCATGGTCAGCCAGTGATCAGTGCATGATCTGCCACGTGATCAGTGCATGTGCAGTCAGGTTATCAGTGCATGATAGCCAAGTGATCAATGCATGATAGGTACATGATCGGTGCATGCTCAGTTACATGATCAGTGCATGATCAGTTACAGGATCATTGAATGGGCAGTCACGTGATCAGTTTATGATCAGCCACGTGATCATTGCATGATAGGAAGCTGATCAGTGCATGATAAGCAAAGTGATTAGTGCATGATCAGCCACGTGATCAGTGTATGATCAGCCATGTGATGAGTGCATGATCACCAACCTGATTAGTGCATGATCAGCCACGTGATCACTGTATGATCAGCCACGTGATTAGTGAATGATCAACCACGTGTTCAGTGTATGTTCAGCGACGTGATTAGTGCATGATCGCCAACGTGATTACTGCATGTTCAGCCACGTGATGAGTGTATGATCAGCCACGTGATGAGTGCATGATCACCAACGTGATTAGTGCATGATCAGCCACGTGATCAGTGTATGATCAGTCACATGATCAGTGCATGATCAGCCGCGCGTGGTCAGTGCATGCACAGTCACGTGATCAGTGATGATCAGCTTTGTGATCAGTGCATGATCAGCCACGTGATCAGTGTATGATCAGGCACGTGATCAGTGCATGATCTGTCCTGTGATCAGTGTATGATCAGCCACGTGATCAGTGCATGATCAGCTAAGTAATCAGTGTGTGATCAGCCACGTGATCATGCATGACCAGCCACATGATCAGTGCAAGCACAGTCAGGTGATCAGTGTATGATCAGCGACGGATCAGTGCATGTGCAGTCACGTTGTCAGTGCATGATCTGCCACGTGATGAGTGCATGATCTGCAAAGTGATTAGTGCATGATCAGCCACGTGATCAGTGCATGTTCAGGCACGTGATCAGTGCATGATCAGTCATGTGATCAGTGTATGATCAGCCACGTGATCAGTGCATGATCAGCCACGTAATCAGTGTTTGATCAGCCACGTGGTCAGTGCATGATCCACAAGGTGATTAGTGCATGATCAACCACGTGATCAGTGCATGACCAGCCACGTGATCAGTGCAAGCACAGTCAGGTGTTCAGTGTATGATCAGCTTCGTGATCAGAGCATGATCAGCCACTTGGTCAGTTCATGATCAGGCACGCGAAGTGTGCATGATCAGTCACGTGATTAGTTTACGATAGCCAGGTTATCAGTGCATGATCAGCCACGTGATCAGTGCATGATATCCACGTGATCAGTGCATGATCAGTCACGAGATCGCGGTATGTTCAACCACGTGATCAATGAATGATAGCCACCAGATCAGTGCATGATCAGCCACGTGATCAGTGCATGACCAGCCACGGGATCAGTGCAAGCACAGTCACGTGATCAGTGTATGATCAGCTTCGTGATCAGTGCATGATCAGCCACGTGATCAGTGCATGATCAGGCACGTGAAGAGTGCATGATCATCACGTGATCAGTGTATGATAGTCAGGTTATCAGTGCATGATCAGCCTAGTGATCAGTGCATGAACTGCCACGTGATCAGTGCATGATCAGCTACGTGATCACTGTATGATCAGCGACGGGATCAGTGCATGTGCAGTCACGTTATCAGTGTATGATCAGCCACGTGATCAGTGCATGGTAGCCAAGTGATCAATGCATGATAGGTACATGATCAGTGCATGCTCAGTTACATGATCAGTGCATGATCAGTTACAGTATCAGTGAATGGGCAGTCACGTGATCAGTTTATGATCAGCCACGTGATCAGTGCATGAATGGAACCTGATCAGTGCATGATAAGCAACGTGATTAGTGCATGATCAGCCACTGTGATCAGTGTATGATCAGACATGTGATCAGTGCATGATCAGCCACGTGATCAGTGTAAGATCAGCCATGTGATGAGTGCATGATTCCCTAACCTGATTAGTGCATGATCAGCCACGTGATCAATGTATGATCAGCCACGTGATTAGTGCATGATCAGCAACGTGATCAGTGCATGATCAGCCAAGTGAGAAGTGCATGCACAGTCCCGTGGTTAGTGTATGATCAGCTTCGTGATCAGAGTATGATCAGCCACGTGATCAGTGCATGTTCAGCCACGTGATCAGAGTATGATCAGCCACCTGATCAGTGCATGATCAGCCAGGTGATCAGTGCATTATCAGCAACGTGATCAGTGCATGATCAGCCAAGTTAGAAGTGCTGCACAGTCCCGTGGTTAGTGTATGATCAGCTTCGTGATCAGAGTATAATCAGCCACGTGATCAGTGCATGTTCAGCCACGTGATCAGAGTATGATCAGCCACCTGATCAGTGCATGATCAGCCACGTGATCAGTGCATTATCAGCAATGTGATCAGTGCATGATCAGCCAAGTGATCAGTGCATGCACAGTCCCGAGGTCAGTGTATGATCATCTTCGTGATCAGAGTATGATCAGCCACGTGATCAGTGCATGATCAGCCACGTGATCAGTGCATGATATCCACGTGATCAGCGCATGATCAGTCACATGATCGGGTATGATCAACCACGTGATCAATGAATGATAGCCAACAGATCAGTGCATGATCAGTCACGTGATCAGTGCATGATCAGTCACGTGATCAGTGTATGATCAGCCACGTGAACAGTGCCTGCTGAGTGACATGACCAGGACCTACTGAGCTGCGTGATGCCTCTCTGCTGAGCTGCTTGACAATTGCCAGCCTGAGCTGCGTGATTCCTGCCTGCTCAATCTGCTTGACAATTGCCAGCTGAGCCATCTGATTCCTGCGTATTCAGTTGCTTGATGTTTTGCCAGCTGAGCAGCATTCATTCATCACAGCTGAGGTCCATGATTATTGCTGCTGATTGTGTGGATTCGTGCCTAGCTCGGCTCTCTTGGTTATTGCCTCCTGAGGCACATCATCAGTCCATGGAGAGCCACGTGATCAGCTCATGATCAGTCACATGATCAGCACCATTCAGACA
>NW_020190233.1:0-16440 GCF_002263795.3 Bos taurus
AACTATTCATGCATGATCACCGTGACTTGATCAGCACTGAATCACCATAATTGGATCCTTTGCCAACTGACTCGCACATGGCTCATTCACGCCACTGATCCGGTGGCTGATTCACAACGTCTATTGACGTGACTGATCATGTACAGATTCACGTGAATAAATTCATGAATGTTCAACGTGGCTTATCCTTGGCACTGAATCACGTGGATATCCCATGCAGCTGATCATGTGGGGCTGATCACACAGTATCACGTGGGGGGATACATGCACTGATCACGTGGGGCTTATTCATGGCCAAAACGAACACGTGGCTTATTCATGCCCACTTATCACGTGGCTGATCGCAATTTGATTCACGTTAGGCTTTTACCATGCCACTTGGTCACGTGATTGGATATGCACTTGAAATCAGTTAATGATCATGCCCACTTATTCACGGATGGATCATTTGCACAGAATCTGCATGTGACTGATCATGGCACAAGATCACGGTGACTGATCATTTGCACTGATAAAACCCCTGCTATTCATTGCACTTGCTCACGGGATCATGCAATGGAATCAACCGCAGGGCTACCATGTACTTTGGTCACTACTTGATTTCATGCACTGATCAAAATAAATTGATCCATGCCCCACTGTTACCTGGCTTTATCATGCATGATTGCATTGTGAACTGATCATTGTTGCTGATCAGTTGGTGTTGCAACACCAACTGGATATGTGCCTCTGAGGGCAATTGAAAAAACATTAGAGCTGAGCTCCCTACTTCATGAATCAGTGCAGGGCGGCGTATTAATCATTGGAACTCACCTTCTTGGAGGGGAAATCATGGCCGCTCAAGGGCTGGAAAAAATAATTCCAAGTAGGATGACAAGGCAGAATTACGCAGCCCAGGGGGTGGCAATTGCAAGGGAGATGACAGGCGGGAAATTGTTGTCAGCTCAGTTGGAAATTGTCAAGCAGATGGCAGGGGACAGTAATCACCGCGTCAGGGCAGGCCTGATTCCACGTTGACTGAGCATGCACTGTTCACCGTGGATGATTCACCACAACCTATCACCGTGACCTTGATTCTGCCCCACTGATCCATGGGGGAACTGACATGCATTTTTACGTGGGCTTAATGCAACTGATCCACTTGGCTGGACATACCACTGATCCACGTGCCTGGTCATTATGGCCATGGATCACGGTGGTTTCAGGCACTTGATACCTGTGACTGGAGCATGGGACTGATCACAGGGAATATCATGTGTGAATTCCAACTGATCTCTTAATGGCCGCTGATCACTGTGGACTGGAATTCATGCGCTGAATCATTGTTTTTTCTATCATTTACACTTTGATTCGGCCCGTCTGAGGCAAATAAAACAAGAGCTAGTAGGCCACGATCAAAACAGTCAAGCAGGCATTTAATCAATGGGAACCTCAGCTGTGGAGAATTTCATGGCTGCTTCAAGCGGGGCAAATAAATCAAGCAAGCTGACGCAGGCAGGAATTACCCAACAGGCCCAGCTGGCAAATGCAGCAAAAGATGGGGGGGACAGGCAGGAAATCGTGCAGCTCAGGGCTGGGCAATTGGGTCAAGCAAGGATGAAGCAGATCCCTAATCACGCGCTCACAGCCCGGATCAGTGACTGAGCATTGCCACTGTTCACCGTGGCTGATCATAACACTGACTCCACGGTTGATCATTGCCCACTGAATCACATGATTATCACTGCACTGATCCACGTGGGCCTTGATCATTAAACTTGTTCCACGTGTCTACCATTGCAGCTGATCACTGGCTTGATCATTACCACTGCTTCACGTAACTGAAGTCATGCCACTGAATTCCACATGTATTTTATTTGCACTGAATACGTGCTGAAAAACATGCAACTGTTCACTGGCTGGGATCACACACCTGTTCCGTAAACATTTTAAAACATTGCACTGATCCACCGGTGGCTAAACCATGGCACTGCTCCATCTGGCTGATCATGCAAATGATCACGCACTTACCATGTACTGGTCACTATGAACGTTGGAATTCATGCCCCCCACTTTTGATTTCAACATAAGTGATCATTGCACTGTTTCACCTGGTCTTATCATGCGATTGGATCATTGAGGATATGATCATGTTGCTTGATCATGTTTGGTCGTCCCACACACTTGATCATGTGCCCTCTGGAAGGGGCCAATTGAACATAGAAAGCTTTGAGTGGCAGGGAATTCAGTCAGCAGGGCTTATAATCCATGGGGAAACCACCCTCTGAGAAATTCATTGCTGGCTCAGGGCTGGCAATAATCCAAGTAGGATTTTGAGCAGGCAAGGAATTCGCAGGCACAGGTGGCAATGTTTCAAAAAGGAAGGATTGGACCAGGGAGGAAATCGTTGCAGGGCTCAGCTGGAAAATTTGTCCAAAAGGCAGATGAGCAGACAGTAAATTCACGGCAGCTCCAAAAGCAGGGCCGCTGATCCACGTGACTGAGCCATGCACTTCACGTGGATTGATCACACCTATTCACGTGGACTGGGATCATGCACCCTGATTTCATGTGGACCTTGATTTCATGCACTGGATGACGTGGCTATGATGCACTGAATTCATTGCTGGACTACACTGATCACCTGCTGGCTCATTGCACTTTCACCGGTGGCTTGGATCATTGCAACTGGATACCGTGACTGAGCATGGGTAATCACCATGGACTATCCCCATGTAGTGAATTCACGTGACTTAAATTGGCGCTGATTCATGTGACTGATTTCATCGGCATCATGTTTGCTATCATTAAACCACTGGATCCATGTGCCCTCGAGGGGCAATAAACAAAAGAGCTGTAGTAGGCACCGGGGGAATCAAGAAACAGTCAGCAGGGCCAATAATCATGGAAACTCACTGTGAGGATCCATGCTGCCTCATGCTGGCAAATAATCAAGCAGCTGAGGCAAAGGCAGGGGAATAGACATAGCACAAAACTGGCAATTGTCAAGCAGTTATGGGACAGCAGGGGAAATTGTTGCAGCTCAGTGGGCAAATTGTCAAGCAGTGAGCAGACAAGTAATTCACGGCCAGCTTTCAAAAGCAGGCCCGGGATCACGTGACTGAGGCATGGCACTTGTTCACGTGGTCTGGATTCAACCACTGATCACGTTGATTGATTCAGGGCGCACTGATTTCAAAGATGGAAATCCGTTATCCATGGCACTTATCACGTGGGCTGATTCAACAACTTTGCTCCACCTTAACTGATCATGGCACTCTGATCGAACATGGCTTATTAATGCCACTGATACGTGCTGAACATGCAAACTGTTCACGTGGCCTGGAATCAGGACCACCTGTCCACGTTGAACATAAACATGCACTGGAAAATCACCCTTGGCTTATCATGCACTGGCTCCCCACCGTGGGGCTGATCAATGCAATGTATCCCCGGCAGGCTTACCATTGTACTGTCACATGGGACTGATTCATGCACGGATCCACCATAATTGATCTGCCCACTGTCAACCTGCTATTTGCATGGCCCATTGATTTCATGTGAGAATCATTGTGATCATGTTTGTGTCACACACTGAATCATTTGTGGCCTCTGGAGCAATTGGAACATTAGAAGCTGAGTAGGGCAAATCAGGTCAGAGGCTATAATCATGGAAACTCACCTTCTGAGAAATCATGCTGTCAGCTGGCAATTAAATCAATAGTGAGGGCAGGCAGGAAATTTTACGGCCAAGGCACAGGTGGCCCAAATTGTTGCAAGGGAGATTGGGAACAGGCAGGAATCATGAGCTCAGCTGGAAATTGTCAAAGCCAGATGAAGGCAGACAGGTTAATTCACCGCAAAGCCTCAGCAGGGCCCTGATTCCCCACCGTTGACTGAGGCATGCACTGTTTCACGTGGATGAATCACAACACCCTATCACGTTGGACTGATTCATGCCACTGGATTTTCATGTGATGATCATTTGCACTAGGACCGTGCATATAATGCACTTGATCAAACTTGTGGGGGACATACCCAAACTGATTTCCCACGGTGCCTGGTTCATGCACTGATTCACGTGGACGCTGATCATGGCACTGATACCGTGACTTGAGGGCATGGACTGAATCCACATGACTATCCATGTAAGTGATCCGTGGGACTTAAAAAGAATGGCGCTTGATTTCATTTGACTGATCATGCGCTTGATCATGTGCTTTATTTCATACCACTTGGATTCATGTGGGCCTCTGGAAGGCAATAAACAAGAGGCTGTGAGAGGGGCAACGAAATCAAAACAGTTCAGCAGGCAATAATCATGGAACTCAAGCTGTGAGGAATTCTTATGCCTGCTTCAGCTGGAATAAGCAGCAAGCTGAGCACGGGGCAGGACATTTACCCAGCCAACAAGCTGGCATTGTCCAACAAGATGGGGACAGGCAGAATCGTGCAGCTCAAAGCTGGCAATTGTCCAAAAGCAACATGACGGCACGGAACATAATCCACGGGGGCAGCTCAGCAGGCGGGGGGGGGGGGGGGGGCCGGGGGGAGTGTGCGAGCGTTGGGTGAGGGGGGGGGGGGGGGGCTGGGGAAGGGGGGGCAGGTGGGCGGGACGGGTGGGGGTGGTTCAGACGGGTGGGTGGGGGGGGGGCTGGGGAGGTGGGGGGGGCGGTGGAGGCCGACTGAGAGGATCGAGAGGCGTTGTGGGAGGGTGTGGGTAGGTGCGAGTGCGCAGGGGGGGCTGAGTTGGCGGAGGGGGGGGGGATGGGGGGGGGGGGGAGGAGCGGAGGGGGGGTGCGGAGAGGAGGAGGCGTGGGGATGGCCGGAGGGCGGTGGGGGGGGGGGGGGGGCTGTGGGGAGGTCGAGGGTGGGTGGGTGAGCGCGGGGCTGGTGTCGACGGGGGTGGGGGGCGGGGGGGGGGGGTGGCGGGTGGACCGAGGTGTTGGCAGGGGGGCTGGAGTGTTTGCCACGGGGGCGGTGGGGGGGGGGGGGGCGGTGGGGATGCGGAGTGAGCGGGCACTGGTGGGGGGGGGGGGCGGTCGGAGCGGGTGGGGGGAGGAGGGGGGGGCGGTGAGGGGGGTGTGCGATGGGGTGGTGGGGGGGCGGCCCGGAGGTGGGGGGAGTGGGCGAGGAGGCGCGGGGGGGAGTGGGGGGCGTAGGGGGTGAGTGGGCAGGGGGGGCTGGGGGGGGAGGAGTGAGGAGGCGGGGTGGGGGGGGGCTGAAGGGGGGGGGGAAGAGCGGGATGGCGGGGCGGGACCTGTGTGGCGGAGACGGTGGGGGGGGGCGTGTTGGAGGTGCGACGGCGCGGAGCGGCAGGGGGGGGCGCGGTGGGGGTGGCACGGGGGGGTGGGGGGGGAGGGGCAGGTGGGCGGGGGCGGGGGGGGGGTGGGGAGGGGGGGCGGGGTGGGGGGGCCGTGGGTGGCGGGGCGGGGGGGGGCGGGGGGGGGGGGGGGGGGGGGGGGGGGGGGGGGGGGGCGGGGGGGGGGGGGGGGGGGGGGGGGGGGGGGGGGGAGGCGGTGGGGGGGCGGGGGGGGGGGGGGGGGGGGGGGGGCTGGGGAGGGTGCGATGGGCGGGAGAGGGTGTGAGGGGTGGGGGAGGGGGGCGGCAAGGGGGCGGTGACGCGAGGGGGGGGTGGGGGGGTTGAGGGGGTGGGGGTGGCACGGGAGGTGGAGGGGGGGGAGGGGGGGGCGTGCGGTGGGGGGGCGAGGGTGGGGCCGGGGGGGGCGGGGCCAGGCGTGGGGAGTGGGAGGGTGTCGGAGGGGGGGCTGTGGGGAGGGGAGTGTGGGAGGTCGCGAGGCGGCGGGAGGGGGGGGCGGGGGTGGGGTGGGTGCGAGGGCGGCTGGGGGGGGGGGGGGGGGGGGCGGGGGGGGGGGGGGGGGGGGGGGGGGGGGGGGGGGGGGGGGGGGGGGGGGGGGGGGGGGGGGGGGGCGGGGGGGGGGGGGGGGGGGGGGGGGGGGGGGGGGGGGGGGGGGGGGGGGGGGGGGGGGGGGGGCGGGGGGGGGGGGGGGGGGGGGGGGGGGGGGGGGGGGGGGGGGGGGGGGGGGGGGGGGGGGGGGGGGGGGGGGGGGGGGGGGGGGGGGGGGGGGGGGATGGGGGGTGAGGAAGGAGTGGGGAGGCGGGGCGGGGGGGGAGGGAGGGGCGGGGGAGGGAGAGATCAGGTGCGGGGAGGGCAGGGCGGGGGGGGTGGGGGAGTGGAGGGGGTGGGCGATGACGGGGGGGGGGGGGGGGGGGGGGGGGGGCGGGAGGAGGGGGGGGGGGAGGGGGGGGGGGGGGGGGGGGGGGGGGGGCGTGGGGGGGGGGGGGGCGGGGGGGGGGGGGGGGGGGGGGGGGGGAGGGGGGGGGGGGGGAGGGGGGGGGGGGGGGGGGGGGGGGGGGGGGGGGGGGGGGGGGGGGGGGGGGGGGGGGGGGGGGGGGGGGGGGGGGGGGGGGGGGGGGGGGGGAGGGGGGGGGGGGGGGGGGGGGGGTGGGGGGGGGGCGCAGGGGGGGGAGTTGTTGGGGCGAGAGGTGGAGGGGGGTGGGGAGGTGTTGGGACCGGAGGGGGGAGGGCGGGAGGGAGAGTGGCGGGGGGGGGGCAGGGGCGTTCAGCTGTGGGGGAAGGGTGGGGGGAGAGAGTGTGGTGGGTCGGGAGGGGAGGGGCAGGGGGGGGAGGGGTGGGGAGGGGAGGAGGGCGGGGGGGGGGGGGGGGGAGGGGGGGTGGGAAGGGAGGGGGGGGTTGCAGCGGCGAGGGGGGGGGGGCGGGTGCGAGGGGGGGCGGGAGGGCGCGGGGGGGCTGGAGGGGTGCGACGTGGAGGGGGGGGGGGGGGGGGGGGGGGGGGCGGTGTGAGAGCGGGGGGGAGTGGCGAGGGGGCGTGGTGGGGTGTGCGGAGCGGCGGGGGGGGGGGTGGGGGTGGGCGGGGGGGGGGGCGATGGGGGAGTCGGGACGGGAGCAGAGGGAGGGGGGCGCGGTAGTGCGCGAGCGGGGGGTGGGGGAGGGGGGCGTGGGGGAGTCGATTGGGGCGCGGCGGGGGCGGGCCGAGGGAGGAGCTGGGGGGAGGTCGGGGGTGGGGGTGGGTGGGAGGGGGGGGGCTGGGTTGCGGGTGGCCGGATGGCGGCGCAGCTGGGGGGGAGGGTGGGGAGGCGGGTGGGGGGGGGGCTGTGGGGAGTGTGGGGAGAGTGCGGAGGGGGGGGGGGGCTACTGCGATGGTGAATATACATGAGGATACCTCAACCTTGGTCATACTGATAGCACACGGAAACACTGCGACATTCTCCACTTGATAACTATATATCTTTGCAACAAGCCCGATAACTAAGCATATCAACAAAAAAGAACATGTATTGCATTAGGAAAGCTCGATCTGAGTTTTCCAAAAGACTGTATAATTATGCAGAGTGTCATACTTAGGACTTTAGAAGCAATTGGCGTGATGACGTCTATACTGGCCTCAAACCTTCATCCCGCGGCACTTGATCGTGAGATATTGATGCCCTCAGAAGGCAGCCACTTTGGAAGGGTTCAGTGCCAGGCAACAGCATATGGGCTCCCGATCCTTGGCATCATTGAACAGAAAAAGCAGCATGGCAGTCTTAGTATATTCTCAGGAAGCTGATGTACTCACCAGACGTGCCACCTGCTGATGATCTCTGGGATCTTCCCCACAGCTCTGCGCAAGGACTACATAAGAATCACACAACCTGTGTTCTGTTGTTTATTTATCAGCTAGTCTACGGGACTTTACAATCCACTGGCAATTGGTACGTCCCCGAAACAACGTAAGACCAGAGGCGCTTTCGATACGTGAAGATGCATAGACAGGCAGTGACTTCTTTTTATACATGAGAGATACATGGAGAGCCTTACCTGGCGTCTCGCACATTATGTACTTACAAGGAGCGCGACTACACTCAAACGAATGCACCACCACCACCCTCGAAACCACCTAGCGAATTTGATCTAGAGTTATGACTATACAAACACACGCAAATCATGTCTTCTACGACTATTTAGTGTCGTGGGTATCCACGAATCACGACCATACTACGTACGTACGTAATTTCTAAAGTGGATTTAATCAATAAGTACTCTTCCTCATGACTAGCAACATTGTATTATCCAGCCGGCTGTAACAATAATAGGATGAATACTTAAAAAACAAACTGATTTACTAGCTCAGTGAAGCCTCTCTAAACATATGAATAATTACTTTACAATCGATTTTCCCTATAAGATGGTATCTTTGAAATAATTTTATGCAGTAAACTCTCCCTCTATTCCCTCCCATGTACCAGGCAAACCCATGTGAAAAATTTGAGGAAAATCAGTTTGGATGCTAGGAAGTAACTGCAGGAATCGCGTGCGCCCGTGGGGCCCCTGGGACTGAAATTGAGTTGCGGTACGGAGGTATCTGGGCACCTCCTCACCCCGTGGATTGGATCATTACAAATAATCATGTTGACAGGATCCAATGGCACTGATTTCACGTTGGCTGATTTCCATCACTGATTACCCTGACGGCGCTCCAGACCCGTCCGCGATCGCTCTGTGAGCACTGGGGGCCAGTCACGCCACCCCCAATCCTCTTTCCTCATCTAGGCCACCCGCGCGCCCCGAATGTGCGCTCTCAGGGTGTCTTCGTGGCAGCCGCACCCGCCTGCTCACAACCCGCGCCCAGGGCCTCCTATATAAACTCCTGCAGAGTGCGTAGCGAGCGAAATTCTTTTGAGCGCACCAACTTGCCTGGCACCTGTCCGGTGCACCAAATCCCTCAGCAGAAGCCAGGATGCGGAGCGTCGACTCGACCGCCTCAGCCCCTCCCCTTCGCACTAACCGAGGCCCCCTTTGACCCCCTGATACTGCCATAGCCCTACTACCTTGTCCTGAGAGAGGCAGACGAGCCACAGGCAGGCACAAGACAGACACCACCAAACTCGCACGCACCCACGCCAAGGCATAGATCTAGTCCTAGTCGTCTGCGCATAGCGTCTCACTTTAGCCAAGAGCTTCTAAGCAGCCGCTCGATGTGGCAATGAGTTGGCACGGGCGTCAAGCTAGGAGAACGGCCGGCGGGCTGGCTGGGCCAAGTGAGAATAAACATATTATAGTGAGAAAACCCAAGATTGGAGGGGGCCAAAAGGGGGCGCAACGAAAATAAATCACCACTGCGAAAGATATACCAGAGACAGGAGTTCTCACACAGACCGCAAAAAGAGGATTAATACAATCACACTGAGCGACGAAACACAAATCACGCAACCGACAGCCTTACGACACTTGAGTAGTGGGGTCATTATTGGATATCATCACTTTGTGTTGTCGTCTAGTTGCGTGGTTCGTACGACCGAGACGTCTAGGACATAATTCAACCCATGAACTTGCACGGCCTCCGTCAGCAGCTTCCTCTCTCACCTAGGAGGCGCACGGACATGTTGCAACACAGCTGAGATATCTGAGAGTGCGATTGCCATTCCTCCTCCAGCAGCATACCATGCTCCGGCCCGGGATTCTAGAATTCCACAAAGTGCCATCCTGGCAGTTATGGGGAGATCGACGGCTATGGGCACATATCGTTTGCTCAGAAAGGCTACTCTACCAGGGATCATTTGCAATGTGCCACTATGTCGTGCAAACTAACCAAGAGAAGATAGAGCTCGTTTCTATCTAGATGCAAAAACGAATGACTAATTACACAACAACACAGAGCTGTCGCTTTGTTGGTATACCTTTGAAAGCGTTTATGTAGTATTCGTTGATTTTTACTGATGTAAGGCTAACGTGAAACATAGGCAAGAGAGAAACGCCCAGAATTGAAAAGCAAATTGGACGTATTGAAAGACACAACACTGTGCAGGTTGAGAAGCTCTCTTCCTTATTTGAGAGTATGTTTAAATGAGAACATCTTGATTCAAACATCATATGACTTTTGTTAAAGCCTTCGTTTTCCGAAATCTCCCACCCATATAAACACCTAAGCGGTTCCAGTAAGAAAGAGAGAGAGAGGGGCAGCCACAAAAGAGCAACCTTTCGCCCTTGGTGCCCATCTGAAGCAACCAGGGCTGACTTAGTCCTCATCTACAAGACTAATCAGCTAGAGCCTTCTCTGGGTTTGTTTGAATGCCTACTCGATTTCGGAGGACCGTTTCCTCGTTCATCGAAGGCTCTGTCATATATAGTGGGGCGATCGGGCGTGTAGTAGGGTGCGGGGGGGCGTGGGAAGTCCCTTCCATCTTACCATGCGCACGATTAAGGACACCCGACCTGAGACAATCCCATGGCCGCTGAGCCCAATGCAATTCTGACAGTGTGTGCAGCACTGATACATTTAAAAATCAACCACTGTTCCAGGTCTCGATGTTGCGGGTGGACACCATGCCTGGAGTCCGGAAGACACTCGTTGCGCATATGACTGTTTGGTAGTGGTGGTCTGTAAGGCACTATCGAACAGCCTGTGAAGGGCTTTCGTCGTGGTGAATTGTGGCAAATAATCACACAAATCTAGCGAACTTATTGCGAATCAGACGTTGTACATTTCTTGACAAGAGCCAAAAACCTCGCCTCCAAGATGAACCAACAAGACTTTGCCTGAACATCTGAGTGTCACAGTTAGTAATACTTGACTTCAACGTTGACGTAGAAGGTTCTCATCCTTATGTTAGGAAGTCAAACGAGTCCTTGACTTTTGAGAAATCGAGAAAAAATGAGAGCCCATATAAGCTTAATCGTTCACATCTTCTAGAGCTGTGAAAAGCCCTACGTTGTTAGAACATCTCGCCTGTACGCAGTTTCGCATTAAAGCTTACGAAACACCTGTCTACTTCTTAATGGATCTAATGTCTCCGCCATGGCCTTAGCATTGTGCCTACGAACTGGATATAGTGTCCCACATCAACCCAGGAAAGAAAGAGATTGAACTCGCCCAAATAGACAAAGGATCCAATATGAATGTCGACCAGAGCCAAAGTGACCCCTTGAGGCGTCGCCAAGAGCTTTATCTGTATCCCTTTCAGCTACATCTAAGTAATACTGAGCACCTACGAGGAGGCGTAGAAGCATGTATATTAAATCTCAGGTGGTTTAATTTAAAGCGCGCAATGCAAGCAAGAAGGACTGACAATGATTTATACCTCCTGCTTATCACTGAGACAATTGACTAATATACATCACAGCAGATCGTTTAGAAACCTCTACTCAGAGAGGGACCTCTTCCGCTTCACCACAAAACCTGCGGCTGTCAGGATAGGTACTTTCCCAGATTGCCACCAATTTCTGAGGTCCATAGCTTGAACCAAAGTGGAAACCAGGGTGTTGAGGATGCGAAGGTAAGATATCGACCATGTCTACAAGGAAAATAGCATCTGGGACTCTGAGGAGACTCTAGTGGGAATTCACTTAGGACAGTTCAGGAAACGAACATAGAAATGCCCTTATATGGATGGAAGCCACAAAAAGAGTGCACGAAGGGCGTTATCACCATTCCAGGCAAAAGTGGAAATCAGAAGAAGAACGTGAGAGCAAGCCTTGAAAGGTCAGTTGCTCTCACTCATACACTATGATATGCTGCCGAGAAACATTTACGGAGGAGCCGTTGGAGCAGGGGAGGGTGAGCAGCATTGATCTTGCTAATTTCCCACAAAGTTCGATACCTTTGTCCCATCATCACTCATATATGGAGTTTGAGAGCTGCGAACTCCAAACTCCGCAGGAGGTGCACCAATTTCGTCACGATTGGATCGAGCGCTCGATTGAGGCCTCGACTGACAATGATCTGTCTATAAATAACCAGTGCTCTGGAGTCAAGTCGTAGGTGAAGCAAAGGGACCTCCTCCTCCACTGTTGAGTAGTGATTCATGTGGCCCCATACGATGGAGGTTCTCGAGTACCAGATTGAATTCGGAATTAAGCAATACAGGACGTCCCCGAAGGCAACATAGTATAATTTCTATCGTGAGGGAAGTCAGCTGTTTAGATGTCATTCAGCAGTCCGACTCCCAGGCTTATAGTATGTACAATCACCCGGTAAATACTAGGTAATCGCACTTGACAAGAATAGAGCCCTCGTGTCTTAGGGTCATCGACTCATATCTGGCTGCTGCGCACATGCGCATGCCAATGGCCTGCGACGGCAGGGGCGCTGAGGCGTGTTGTCTCGACGCTCGTGGGCGTGGAGGTCCGTGCAAATTCCCGGAGTTACTATGGGCACCTTGAGGGCAACACTAACAGAGTACTCCCAGTACTGGAAGACAGGTTTGGGCACTTATCAATCCGTGTTTGCGGTGCGGGTGTCCCTGAGACAGTGCACCCTGGAATACAATGCCGGAATGCGGGGGTGGCCTCGGGGAGTTTATACACCGCCTGCGAGAGGCCACACAGGTTCGTGAGCTGGGGAGTCGGGGCCACCGCGCCAGCTGTCCGCTCCCCGGCGCCCTTTGTGCAAGAGGTTGCAGCTGGACATGGACTTCCGAGGCGATCCAAGATAGTCGGACTGATCCATGCCAACTGGCAGTCCGACGTGGCTGGGGCTAAAGACCTCTTCTGTGAAGGCCAAAACAGGCATTCGAGCACCCTGCAGTTATTCCGCACTAGCTCTGCCCATCTACCAAAGTATCCTAAAACCATGCTCTCGACACTTCTCTCGTCTAGCCTCATCCGACTCGATCACGAATGGTCACTGTCATTCCGAACGCGAATCCCGAGCTGTCCCTCTCAGGCTGATGAGGGCGCGAGCCGAGCGGTTTGCTCAGCTGCGCGACACACGTGACATCACCCTACGTAGAGAAGCCTGAGCTTCGCCTTCGCTTATTCTCCTCATGCCTGTTTCAAGGTCAGGACTCTCAACCGGGCGCTGCAACCTCTTCGTACATGCGAGTGCGGAGCTGTCTATAGAGGCCTGACTCAATACACGGTCCACCGGACTTGCCGGCCTGCGTGACGCCGCCCGCCCCCTACCCGATAGAACGACCGCCAATACTTCAGACGCCTCAGCCAAGCCGCCGTGTGCCGGGCCGGACCCGAGCGTCTTGCAGGACGTGCCCCCATCATGACCTGGCAGGCGATCGTGCCAGTGCATGGATCAGTGCTAGGGCGCGGGGGCTCTGGGTGGCTGGCTGAAGCGTCGCGGAGAGTTCTCGGCTGCCCATCCAACCGCGTCCAGCCAACTCCGATCGCCGAGCCGCGTCTGTGCATGACGGGCACTCCCCCGGATCTCCATCATCTGCTGCTCAGGCTCTGCGCGGTCCACCCGAGACCCGTGTCCGGATTCATTCGTTTCGGCGACCCGCCCTCCTCACCTAACCCCCCGGAGCCCTGAACGGGCAACTCTGAAACCTCCTGCGGCCCTGAATATGTTCCACAGTGCGGAAGACTTGCAGTCCGCCTCAAACTTGCTCATTGGGCCCTAGCTCCGGTGCCAAACCAGCAGACAGCCATGGAGGCGCAGTGTTCCAAATGCCAGGAGCGGCACTCGCCCCTCCCCTTCGCACTACCGAGGCCCCCTTTGAACCCCACGCCAAGCCCTCGACCTTCTCGTAGACGAGAGCAGTGAAGCACCAGAGTGGCCAGGACCACTACAGTGACAAGCATACACTCAGACACTCGCCCGGGCACTCCACCGCCAAGGGTTTAGACACGACTGTGCCCGCGCATAGCTTCCTCAGCCGACAAGCTCAGGAAACGCCTGGGCAGAGCGGCGTTGGGGCCCAACGAACTAAGCCGAGGCCGTTCGGGCTAGTTCAGCCTGTCTAAGGAGAGACAAGAAGCAGCAATATTACATGCGATCTACGTAGAAATACGACATTCTAATAGGACTGGCGACAGTCAGAGGACCATACTAACACGATATCAACCACACACAACAGCGCTACGACACACGACCACTTGAGTGTTCATCTTTGGCGTCTTTGGAAATACTTGTGTTCGTAGTTGCTGGGTTGAGGCCGCGACTTTAATACAACCCATGGGACTGCGGCCCTCAGGCTCCTCTCATCCGTGGCATTTCCCAGGCGAGATACTTGGCAGTGGGTTGCCCATTTCCTTCTCCGGCTGGATCTTCCCCGACCCAGGGATCAAACCCCAGTCTCCTGCGCACGGATGCCTTGCCATCTGAACCAGGACATTGCTAATTCCCTAGGCAAAATACAAAGAATAGAGCTCGTGTTCTACTAAATGGAAAGATGATTTCAAAAACAGAAGGTGTCCTTTGTTGGTATCTTTGAATCTTTATGTAGTTTTCGTTGATTTTTACTGTTAAGGCTAACTGAACAAGGCAAGAGAGAAACGCCAGAATTGAAAAGCAATTGACGGTTTTGAAAGAAACATGTGCAGGTGAAGCTCTCTTCCTTTTTGAGAGATGGTTAAATGGAAAATCTTGATTCAACACATATGACTTTTGTGCACTTTCTTTCAAATCTCCATGACAAAACCCTAAGGCGTCCAGGAAGAAAGGAGTAGAGGGGCAGACAAAAAGAGCAACCTTTCCCCTTGGTGCCATCGCAACCAGCTGCTTAGTTCCTTCATCTCAAGGACTATCATCTGGGCTTCTCTGGTTTGTCTGATTGTTGTTTCGGGGACCGTTTCTCGTCACAAGGCTGTCAACAGTGGGGGTGGGTGTGTGTGTGTGTGGGGGGGGGAGCCCTTCTTTCCATTCCACATGAGACCCAGTGGACAATCCAGGCCCTGCCCACTGCATTGAGTGTGCAGCAACAATATCAACGGTAATGCGGGTTAACAACACGTATTCCTGGAATGCACTCCGTTGGCTACTGACTGTGTGTGGTGGTGGTCTGGAACCTAGACCTGGAAGCTTTCTGGATGATTGCAAATGACACCAAAGTCTGAGGACGATGGAAGATCTTCACATTTCTGCAAGAGCCACACACCTCCAGAAGGAACCACAAGACCTGCCTGAAATGGTCAAGGTATAAGTCTTGGACTCAACGTTGGAAGGTCTCCACCTTTGCTATGGAAGTCAAACGATCTTTCTTTGAAATGAAAATGGAGCATACTGAACGTTCACATGCTTCTAGAGCATTTGAAAAGCCCTAACTTGTAGAAATCTGCTGTACGAGTTCCTTGAAAGCAAGAACCTCTATGTATGGATATGTCTTCATGCCTTAGATTGTGCCTCGAATATAGTGTACACATCAACCCAGGAAAGGAAAGAATTGACTCGCCAAATAGACAAAGAGATCAAAAGTGCCGAGCCAAGTGACCCCTTGAGGCGTCCAAGAGCTTTTCTGTCTTTCACACACTAAGTAAATACTGAGCACCTACGATGAGCTAGGAGGCATGTAATAAGTTTCAGGGAATAGAAGGCGGAGAGAAGAAGACACAGAGTTCCTGCTTTCACTGAGACGACTCTAATGATACATCACAGGCAGATCCTTTGAGAACCTATAGAGGGGCCTCTTCCCTCACCACAAAACCTGGGTGTCAGGGAAGGCTTTCCAGAGGCACCATTTCGTTGAGGTCCATAGGTTGAACCTAGGTAAACCAGGGTTGAGATGCAGGAAGAATTTCAGGCAGGGAAAATAGCATCTTGGAAGGCTAGGTGACCAGGGAAACTTAGGACATTCAAGAAACGAAAAATGCCCTATGGGATGGAAGCCAAAGAGTGCAGAGGGCATTCCAGGCAAAAGACATCAGAGAAGAACGTGAGGAGCAAGCCTGAAGGGAAGTGGTCGTATCTTCAATATGCTGGGAAAATACGAGAGCCGTTGGAGCAGGGAGGTGACAGCATTGCATCTGCATTTCCAAAAGGTCATCTTGCTCCACATCACTAATGATTGGAGAGGCTCAACTCCAAACTCCAAGGAGGGACCACTTCACATGAGTCCGATTGGGCCTCACTGCGATGTCTGTCAATAACCAGTGCTGGAGAAGATGTGGAGCAAAGGGAACTCTCCTCCACGGTGAGTAGGAATGGGCATGGGTAGAGCCGGTATGGAAAAGAATATGGAGGTTCCCGAAGGAACTAAAAGTGGAAGTAGCGTATGGTTCAGCAGTCCGACTCCCAGGCATAGATACACCCACGGTATAAGTGAACAAGATAGATGCCCCGTTTGGGCACATCTATCTGTGCGTGCGTGCGCACATGCGCATGCGCGATGGCCTGCGAGGCAGGGGGTGGGGCGGGGGCTGGGGCTCTGGCTGGAGTCCGTGCAAGCCCCGGGATTGCCTGAGGCAAGCCAAAGGTGCCCCAGATGGAGACGGGACTGCCGGTCGTCGGGTGTCCTGGAAGCCGAATGCGAATGCGGAGGGGCTCGCGGGCCGCGCGGAGGCAACGGTCTGCAGCGGGAGTCGGGGCCCCGGCCAGCTCCCCGCGGCCCGGGAGGGGCTGGGGCTGCGGGGGGGATCCAAGAATCGGGACGCGCGGCGGGGGCTAAAGGACTCTTCTGGTAGGCAAAAAGCCTCGAGCACCGGGATTCCCAGGTGGTCTCCCATCAAGATCCTAACCAGCCGCGTCGCTTGTTCCGAGATCAGACGAG